>NC_043986.1:15513889-15693889 GCF_902150065.1 Myripristis murdjan | reverse complement strand
TTCTGTTGCTGGAGGAACCGGAGAGCTATGCAGAGCTGTGGCATGCAGCAGAGTTACTGCTACGTGCTTCTAAATTGTGCAGGACTCCCTTCAAGTAACAGATAACAAATAGATGACTTGTGGAAATTATTCTGCCATGTGGCTGAACAGCCCAGCATGGGGTTGACATAAAAAGGCTCTTTTTTCCATGACACATAGGCTACAGTAGATAGGTGGAGTATACTCAGTTCCAAAATTTACTAAAATCTTTTGTTAAGCTATGGTAGATCACTAATGTTGAACATAACCATTTTTGAGCTTATGTTGCAGTGAATAAGCTGAATGTAAACAGGGCCTGTTGTAAGTTTGTAGCCATCACTCCTGCACTGGCTGTTGTCAGCATCTTCACTATTTGAGTTACAGCCATGTGTTTCTCCACCTCTCCTGACTGGGTGGGACCGGTAATAGCTGTTGTTTTTTGCCTGTCAGTTACACCCATGTTTGGGTCAGAGCCTGGGCCGTTTTCTAAGCTCTGAGGTCATTATTGAAGACAGATTGTAAACCTTCGCTGGCTGTGATTGTCAGTGTTCATCTGGATTTCTCAATACACACATTACAATATACTTTATGATGTGAAGTTCATGATAACATCATTTTGTAAAAAAAAAAAAAAAAAGAAAAAGAAAAAGAAAAAAGCACTTGTTTAATGTTGTTATGACAGCAGCATTCCCGGATTCCTGATAAGAAAAGCAAACAGACATGAGTTGAAATGTGAATGAAACTTTTAAATGTGGCAGCATAGCACCATCTACTGTTTATTTTGTAACTACAGTGGGTTGCAAAAATATTCACCTCCTCTGCGTGTGACTTTTTTGTGTTGCATTACAACCTGTAATTTAAATGCATTTTTATTTGGATTTTATGTAATGGACGTGCACACAATAGTTCAAATTGGTGAAGTGAAATGACAAATAACTTGAAAAGTGGTGCATGCATATGTACTCACCTCCTATGCTATAAAGCCCCAACAATGACCTTCATAGATCACATAATTAGTTAAATAGTCCACCTGTGGGCAATCGAAGTGTCACATCATCTGCCACATGATCTCAGTATTTATACACCTGATCTGACAGACCCCAGAGTCTGCAACACCATAAAGCAAAGGGCACCACCAAGCAAGTGACATCATGTGGACCAAGGAGCTCTCCAAACAGGTCGGGGGCAAAATTGTGGAGAAGTATAGATCAGGGTTGGATTATAAAAAAATTCCCAAACTTTGAACATCCAACAGAGCACTATTAAATTCTTTATTTACAAATGGAAACAAAATGCCACCATAACACATTCGTCAAGAGAGGGCTGCTCACCAAAACTCATGGACCAGGTAAGGGGGGCATTAATCAGAGAGGCAACAAAGAGACCACAGATAACCCTAAAGGAGCTGGAAAACTCCACAGTGGATATTGGTGTATCTGTCTATTGGTCCACTTTGAGCCGTACACTCCACAGAGCTGAGCTCCAAGTTATTATAATTTGCCCTAGGCACCACTATTAAATTGTTAAGATGTCATATGTTACCATGGACATGTGGATTCAGAGTGGTGTGAATAAAATTTAATGTTGAAATACCAAACAGTTAACAGCAGTTTCTAGTGTATTAAATTATAGTGAACTGAAACGATGCTTCTCTTTGTTTAGGAGACTTTGGGAGCTCATCAAGGGCCCCTGGGGGACCCTGGACCCCACCTTGAAACTTGCATGGTGTGGTCCAGGGGAAGTCGACTGAACAACTGTCCCCCTCCTGCAACGCCATGGTTCACATTCAAAGTTACATACAGTGACTTGTGGAAGCTGCATAGGACAACTGCAGTATTTTACTTTTACACAGAGCAGTAAGTGCCTTACTCTGGTCACATCTAATAACTTACCTTGCAATATAAAAAGTCGGGAAAACATTAAAAGACTGCAGACAATATGATGCCTTCGCTAGAAATTTTACATCACATCCACAATCCATTATCTCTTCTCCAAGGCCTATGATGATTGATGTGTGTTCACACACAGAGATACTGCCTGATACTGTAGCTGCTGCAAAGCACAACTTGAGAGAGTATCTATCGAGTCCTCTGCAGAAACCTTTGATTAGAGAGGCTTGAAGGTGAGGTTTCCTGGCAACACACTCACAGCAAAAAAAAGCATTATGTGTGATCTGAAGCACTGTTAGGGAAGGTGAGAGTACTGCCAGGCACCTGGGATGGGTGTTGATGTGAGCAGAGGTTCAGGATTGAACTATTAGTGAGAAGTGGATGAGAGGTGAGGGAGCGAGAGAGAGAGAGAGAGATAGATAGATAGATAGATAGATAGATAGATAGAGAGAGAGAGAGAGAGAGAGAGAAAGAGAGTGCTCTGTAATGTGGTTTGATGGCAGTCCTCTTCTCCAGCTGAAAGTAGCACCCATTAAGTTCCATTTTGTACTTAACCACAAGAGGGTAGCATTGTCTAGCTGAATCCTGTGAGAGAGGACCGAAAGCGAGCCAGGTGTTCAGCCCACAGCCGAGGCCATAGCAGTCGACGATGAAGGACTTTCCCTCTCATCTTCTGTGAGTGTCTCCGGCTGGCACCGATTTCCTGGTTAACACTGTGATCATCAGACAGTATAAACAGTCAGTGATGGATGGCTGGCATGGGGAGAGTATAATCACCACGGTAACACAAGTTGGAAAGCACTTAGAATATCAAGACAATTTTTTTTTGCCACTGCCTAACTGGTTTGTTACTTCTGGATTATGTTGATTTACACAAGAGAAACATTGGTAATCGTGTGGAAGTTTTAAGTAATACATTGTCAAAGCAGATAGCACTTTTGTGGTCTTTTTTGTATGTGTTCCTTATTTTTTAGCCCTCACATATGGATGATCTCCACCCCCTCTTTCCACCCCAAGCTATGCATTCCCCATCAATTGTCCAAGGTGACAGGAATTTCACCGTGCTGGGAACATCATAGCCACTCTAATTTCCTCCTCTGTGTATATAATTTGCAGAGTTGGACCTGCAGGTCTGCATGGTGTAAATTGCACTCCATCTGCTTGGAGGGAGCCTGGTATGGTTACAGATGTCCAAGTATTAATGTGACAATAAGCCATTTTTGAACAACTATCAGTAAGTAACTATATATTTGAACTGTGCTACTTCAACGCACTGAGATAGATTACACCTTTCCATCTCTAAATGCTGACTAATTGTCATGTGGCTTGTGCTATCAATGTCTGGATCATTTAACACGGACGAAATCAAGCAGTCCACCACCATACTTTCCATTGGACGGTTTGTGTTTGACATTGGCATAAAGCTGTGTCAAGAGTGATTCTTAGTTACACTTGGTGTTTAGAACAGGGGTTTTCAATTTTTTTTTCATGTTCCTGACCCCTGGCTGGCTTTCATTAAGCCATTGATTCCCCTTTGAAGTGTTTTTGCCCTAAAGACCCCTGTTTAGTTAGGTTAAGTATTAATTTGTTTTGTTGTCAAATAGATTCAAAGTGATGAGATTACAGCATAGTGTTAAAGTAACCACTCATACATTTTTTATATTCCTCATTTTGCTAAGAAGCCCCACAAGGACCCTCGGGAACTTTGAAAACCACCGATTTAGTGCAACACAAGTTCAGCGGTATCATTTTAAAAACGTTACAGTAAGGCAAAGTGTGACCATCAGCCCAAGTGTAGAATGGACACAACAACCCAGGCAAGTACTGAGGTGTTTAATAAATAACAGCATGAACAACACAACAACAAGAACAACAAGAACAACAACAAAAACAACAACAACAACAACAACAACAACAACAACAACAACAACAACAACAACATTAAAAGCTTGAATTCATTTTGTATATATACACATATATATTTATATTTGACTGTATAAACCATAAATATGACATGCAGTCCTCATAACTTAAAACAACCAGGACTTCTCGGACTGAGGTAGGGTCAGGGGCCGAGGGGTTGGATGGATGAAGCTGTGTGTGTGTGTGTGTGTGTGTGTGTGTGTGTGTGTGTGTGTGTGTGTGTGTGTGTGTGTGTGTGTGTGTGTATGTGTGTGTGTGTGTGTGTGTGTGTGTGTGTGTGCAATTTTCATATGTGGCTGATGTGACAGGATAGAAGGCTATGGTCAGCGTGTGTTTATGTGAGTGTGTGTTTGCATGTATGTTCGGAGGTGGGGAAAAGGATTACAGTATTGGCAATAAAGCTGCAGTGGCTGTTTAGAAGAAATGTTTGTGTTTTGTGGCAAGGTGTGTGTGTGTGTGTGTGTGTATGTGTGTGTGTGTGTGTGTGTGTGTGTGTGTGAGGGGTTAGAATTCATAGTTCAGTGGTCAGGAGTCGTCCTCCCCAGTCAGTGCCCCAGTCGTCCACCCCAAGACTTCCGGCTGAGAACACACACACATGCAGCGTTGATCCGGATGAGACGCCAGGCAGTCTGTTCCTGGTAGACGGTCAGGGCACGTACATATGTGTGTGTGTTGGTGCAGTAGGAGTTCCAGTGGCGACTGTCAATGCCACGACAGCCTGAATTTTCTGACTTCGATTTGCCGCCCCGTACCCCTGCCCTGCCCCCGCTGCTAGCTCCAGGGCTGTGTGTGGGGGATCGGCAGGTGGTCTCATAGAAGAGCTGCTTCTTCACCACATTGTTGATTTTAACATTGGACAGCACTGTCACCTCGTGCCCAGCTATGTCTATGGCTTGCGTCAAGTTTCCCACCCAGTTATTTATGCTGTCACAGACTGAGTACTCTCCTCGGTGCATGGGCTGAGACCCTGCTTTGCGCCTCACCCTCACCCCCCTCATGCCCCCAATGTCATCGCCCTCACTTTCCAGGGCATTGTGCGATGGGGGCACTTCGCTGAAGACAACACGGGGTGAGGAGCGGTACCGTCTCTTGGAGAAGAGCTTGGGGTCCACCTCTGGGATGGAGGAGTCAAGGGCGGAATCTGATATAGAGTGTCCGACAATAGGGCTCCTATCCTGGTTTTGTGAAGCTGCCCGATGGGGCCTCCTGGTCTTATGGTGGCTGGTCCTTTGATGCTCCTGTGAAGATTGATGATTGGAGAGGCGGTCCCCTGCTGCTGTCTGCTGCTGTCCTGCTCTGTGATTGGCTGCTGTCTGCTGTCCTACTTTGTGGTTGGCTGCCCCGGTGCTCAGGGCCCGTCCACCTCCCATGTTCAGTACAGCCTGGACGCCGATCAGGAGGAGCAGGACCAGTGGCGACGACCTCATGGGCACACGTCCTGAGAAAGATGAAAGAAAAAAAAATGCAAATTACATATGCCAGAAACTGGAGTTAAAAGAACACCTCACCTAAAAGCTATATATTTTTTTATCATATACTCCCTATGAGTGGTTTTCAGTGCCCAGAGGAAAAGTTGTAGCATGGAGTTGATCAGTGGCTTCCACAAACAGATATGCTGACGTCTGTTTCAAATTCTAAAGCTCTTTGTGTGGTGCAATCTGAGTCGTGAGTCTCCCTGCCTATGTTCAGAATGTCTCAAACCAACGTAATTATGGTTCGACAATTGCTAAACTGAGCGCTGTGTCTCATGCCCATTTATCTCTGCACAATTCTTTGTCATGTTCATTATAGCCTTCTCCAGACTCGTGTTTTCAGGGGATGGACAGATTTTTGGGGTTTCCGTTTCTGTGTCCACTCACCCTGCAGAATGTGGGCATTCCGCCGAGAGAGAAGGCAAAAAGTGGTTGGCAAAATATGGAGATCTTGGAGCCATATTATTGAATCCTGCAAAGGGAGTGGTAAAACTCATTCAGAACATTAACAAGTTGTGCTTTCCTGCTGACATTGGTGGGTGGGTCTGATTACTTACACCCTGTTCCCACAGTCATCAGCGATCCTCTTCCAGCTCCAGCTTGTTCACTGGTGAAGAGTCCTTCTCACTCATTGGCAACACTGATGTTTCAGCCAGTGCAATGACTGAGGCTCACTGAAGCCAGTGGGAAGTTGGAGGTGGGTGTCAAGTTGTCCTCAGTGAATATGAAAGTTGTGCATGCAGTCACACTCAATTGCTCATCCATGAGGCATTTTCTTGAGGCATTTTTCTTATTTATTTATTTTATCAGTGTATTTACATTAGCTTTGGATGCACTGAACACAGCAATGGGAAATTAAGACTTGTATGACTGCATGAGAAATTAGAGAATGGGAAACAGATGTTTTCATATCCTTTTTATGGCTTTTTTTTTTTAAATCATCAACTCCATGCCAACAGAAATCATAACAGTTTTTGGACACTTTGTTGTCTATGATGTCTGAGATTAAAGGTGCCCAATGCATAATTGCCAAGTGTCAAAGAGGGTCAAAGACTCAACTGGCAAAACAAGATATAACACAAAATAGATAACTTTTTGGTGAAGTATTCCTTTAAGGATTGTGCCACTTCATAGACTATGAATACAAACATAGTCTAGCAGGAGTTCTCCAGCTGGATTTGAACCTCTAAACCTGCCAGTTGTAATGCGACGTCTTTGCTACAGGAACAATTAAAAGGTTTTTTTCCTGTCAGTTTAGTGCTCTGTGTGAAAAGAAAAATGTTTTGTCCATTCTCACTCCCACGGAAAAATCTTTGGGCCTTGAACTATGTCTATAAATGTATTTTGGTTGTGCGTTACTGTGCAGACGGTGTTTGTGTGTACCTGTGGAATGTGTCCAGTTGAAGTGTGAGCCCCTGTGGACTCTAGAGCCAGACTCCAGTGCAGGCCAGGCCCCTCATGCCTGCCATCTGGACCCCCTGAACCGCACAGCTCTGTAACAAACACACACACACACACACACACACACAGACAAAATGTGTCAACCTCAACAGATTATCAATCAGACAAATATAACACAAGCACCACTCTAACTAGCATTGTGGCATTGCGAGTCCTTTCACCCAGAGGGTTCATGTTCAAGCCTCATGTCGGCATGCGTCACCCTTTCCAAAATATCCATGAGAGTCTGGCTGACCTTGAGCTCTGACCTGTCTGGAGGGTGGACAAGCGAAAACAGATTTTACCCATAGGGATCAATAAATAATCACATTAATCTCCCAACGCCTCTACACAGCTTGTTGATGGATCGCATTTATTGACAGAGTACATGCAGTACATGGGAGCTGTGCAGTGAATTCTCATTGATTGACGTGGGAATGTCCCTCCAGTTGTGAGGACAAACCTCAAGAGCAGTGCTGCCAAGAATAGAAACTTGCCTCAGTTCCTGGGGGATTCAGCTTTTCACACACAGTGTATCTGACTGTTTACAGCTGTTGCTTTTGCTAAAAACACTGAAGGTGCACTAGGCAAAAATGCAGGGGATCAACTGGATTGAGGACAGTGTAGACTCAACTGACCATAATTGTGCAATAAGCATGAAATTTGATGGCTGAGTCTTCATGTTGGTTGAGCCTGTATGGTTTTCATCCCTGGCCTGACTCTCTGTTCAATAACATGCTTAATCCATGATTTTGTCCGTTGAATCTAAAAAGTCTGCACTTCCCTCTATCCTCAATTTCATATTTAACTGTTTCAAATTAGTTTAAAATCACATATAACACAATTCAGTAGGTGTGTTAGTACATACGTCCTCTCATCAGTGCAATCTAAAGGACTGCACTGTTCTGTTTTACACAAGAAAATATACTAAGTGCTACAATTCAAGATGCAAGGTAGACATGCAGCAGGTTTGGCAGTGTCGAGGAGATGGTTGAGAGAGAGAGTATTTCAAAACTCTGGGCACTCCTCTCTCCTCCCCGTTCACTCCTCCTCTCAGATATACACAGTTTGTCATTATCTGACCCTATCACACACACACTCACCGTGTTTAACTCTCAGTGCTTACACATGCCATAGGTTAGAATGTGTGGCATGTCACACCTCATTAGATATTACATGTGTATCAGAAGCCTGCACACGAACATACAACATTAATAAGGTCTGTGTACGCACACGTGTCATTCACACACACATGCACATGCAAACAAGGTTTCTTAGATGCATTGACACAAGCACACACACACACACACACACACACACACACGCACATATTCTGTGCATGCATGCTTGTAAGGTTGCTTTAATGAATAATTTGCATGCTTAGGTGCCTTGATATGTGAGGCCACACACACATACCCTGACACATACTCACCCCCCCCCCCCCCCCCCTCTCCCTCTCTCTCTCTCTCTCCCTCTCTCTCTCTCTCTCTCTCTCTCTCTCTCTCCCTCTTTTATCTTAAAAGGTCACTGGGGTGAGTTAGAACAGGTGTGTCAGTAATTCTGGTTAATGGAGATCTATAATCTGTAGTGCCTCTTGTAAACACCTCATCTTGTTATTGTGTTATCTTAAAATGTCAATTTTTGTTCCATGTGGTGAGAGGATTAAACATAGGGAAAATTTCCTCATGGTAATCTGGACAAAGATATCCTTTGTATTGAGAGCACATCAAAACACAAATATGCATTGAATGTGTTCCAGTGTTATATAAAATGACCAAAAGAGGGCAGTATTGCCTACATAGCCTGCACAGGCTGCCACTCGGAGACAACAGCAAGCTGTTGAGTAATATCAAAATGTCACTGGCCTGGCTCCCATTAAGAGGAGCAATCCAATCCCATAAGAGAGGATCAGCATCTTAGATCACTTTTCAGGTATTTTCCCACAAGCTGAGAGTCCTAAAGTCCTTGAGATTGCTATTTATGTATCACTTATTTCACATTTGTTTGTCCTCAGGGTCAGTTTGGGGTTGGCATAGCATCTACTGTATACTCAAGTGATCTTGATAGATAGAGGCAGTGATCTCTGGAGACAGAAATTAGAGATAACTGACCTCGTATTATCCTATTGGCTGCAACAGAATCCAGACAACTAGGTTATTGCTGTGTGTTGAACTTTTTTGCACATGTGCTCACATAGTAGCAATTTTCACAGAGCAATTTCCACATCAAGCTTTACAAATGTAAATTTGCAAAGGATGCCGCATGGAGACCCACAGACGAGGAAGCACAGATGAAGACGCATACACACACACACCCAGACATGCACACACAGACACACACTCACATATGGAGCTGGTCCAAACAGCCATTGAGTTGATTGATCCAGGCTGACGGGCAGCTCACTATTTACATGGCCCTGGGTGAGCTGGGAGGATCCTAATGTTAAAAATATGTGGCTTGTGTTTAATGCCAGTGGAGCCAGCGTAAACACTGCAGTGCAGGAGCACAGGGGTCAGAGCGCTTTACAGAGCACCTCTGACTTATAGGATTATCTCAGCGCTGGATCATAGCACACACTCTCTCACTCTCTCTTTTCACTCTCTCTCTCTCTCTCTCTCTCTCTCTCTCTCTCTCTCTCTCTCTCTCTTTCAGGCTATCTGTCCGTCTCCCCGTCCCAGGCTCTCGTACAAATTCTGCACGCAGCATAGGAGATGCACAAACACACACATACACAGGCACTCACGCACACACACGCACAGGCATAAATGCACAGACTCTTGAGATGCTCTTGTGGTTTCTCTGTATTTGAATGAACAGGGTTTGGATGTGATCCCACTGCTGTTTGTTTGTTTAATGGCTTTTGCGGAAACAAAACCATGCTCTGCTTTAGAGATCAGTGCTCGCCCCATTTTAGTGTTAGCTGTACTGGAAAGCTAGATATTTCAGGAACATTTACAGGGTGCAGACTGGGACTGGAATAGAAAAAGATATATTAAATGGTCCAGTGGATTTTACACACTGAGACATACCCTCAGTCACACGGTGAAGGAAAGGCGATGCATATGGTACTGATAAAACAGGAAGTCTCACGCTACGTATTCGGTTGCAGAGTGGTGTGCAAAGCTCCCTGTACTTCCACTTGCTCAAGGCCGTGAATTGTTCCTAAAACTGCAACTAGTAATTATTATCATTATCAATTAATCTGTTGATGATTTCTCAATTAATCTATTACTTGTTTGGTCCATAATATGCCAGAATGGTGAAAAATGTTGATCACATTTTCCCACAGTCCAAGGTGACATCCTCATATGTCCAAACATATTTAGTTCACTATAGTATAGAACTAAAAAAAAAAAAAAAGAAAAAAAAATATCACACTTGAGAAACTGGAAGCAGAGAATTTTCCTCTTAAAATGACTCAAAACAATAAATTGATTGTCAAAATAGTTGGCGATTAATTTAATAGTTGCCAACTATTGATTATTTGACTATTCACAGCAGCTCTACTCCATTCATTAAAGCTGCTGTAATACTGTTTCACATATTAGTGTATCCATTGTCCGCACTTCAACAACTAGACAAAAGGCAGTACATAGACACATGTGGTAGAAGCCCTGGAGAATCCATCCTGATCACATGAGCCGGCCCAGTAATCAGAAAGATGTTGCCTCTGAAACCATTTGAGCAAATGCCACAGAATGACAGATATCCTCCATATTTCCAGACACTAAACATACTGTATTAATACACAGCGGTATAAACAAAGCAGTTGTTTGCGACCTTCTTTATGATTCATGCTTTATGCAGTTCTGAAGTTGGCACCAAGGAGGATGTTTATGAGAACAGACGTTGCAAGTCAGCCTGATGTGGCTTAGCATCCGACATCCACAGATTTTGCCAAACTGTAAATCAAGACCATTTCTATTGAGTCCTCCATCCCTGTCAAATGCTGTGATGGCATGAGCTTTCCCGGCGTTGACAAGGCACTACCTGGTTAAACGAGGTGTCCAAAGTTGATGAAAGTATCTGGAAAAAGACATAAGTCATGCAGCTGCTAGGTTGTGACCTGGAAAACCAATCAGTAGGGAGCGTGAAGGGAAAACACTGCAGACAGAGACTAATTACTTTACCCCAGGCGATGGAGCCCAGCCACACATTTACTGGTACCAGAAATACACTGTTAATTGCCAGTAACACTTTTTCACACATTATACAATTTGCGGTCCACATAATGCCTCACTGGGTCAGGCTGTGTTATCTGCATGCTGTCAGATCATATGGTTAAAGTACAGTGCTGACTGTGTCATCATAATAAAGTGACTAGTGCCATCAAAGTGAGATTAGTTTACAGTTTGCCTGGGTTTCCTCCTTTCTGTGTGATACATTACTCATTGGTTACAAGTCCCTGTTAAAAGATGTGCAGCGGCCGCATGTCAACAGGCCCCTCAAACAAACACACACCTCTCTGTCTGAGTGCTGACAACAGCAGAAGATTATGAAGGGGTGAGAAAAAGAGACTGACGGATGAGTCCTTATAACACGGAGAGAAAGAGAGAGTGCGAGAGAAAGAGCAGGAGAAAGAGAGGAAGGTAAACAGTTCCACCGTGTCTCTCATCGACTCCGTGTAGTGCAGTTCCGCTTGCTGTCATCCACTGGAAATAATTATCAAGAGGGTTGCCAGGTCAGCTTGCTCTCTCTGTCTCTTTTACACACTCATACACCCACATGCATGAAGATATCTGCTTCTCAGAAATGTTATCTGATATTTACTGCTCAATATTTAAAGTGTGCAACTGTTTAAATCATTTTAACTGTGACTATTTTCAAGTCCTCAAGTATTTAAAATGACGGGTGCCTCATTTTAGAATGAAACTCCTTATCAAATACACATGTGGGATTAAATACATGCCTGCATACAGCGGCATGCATGCAAACTTGCACAGTACAAAAACTATTAATACATTGCATTCCATGATGTGTTATTTTCTCTTGGCAAAGTCGTAGTGTTATGATTTCTAAACTCTTTCCCCCTTTGGCTAGTCATTGTTTAATGTACCATTCAAAACAATTGTAAAAGAGGAGTCAACTTTTGCTTTTCTGTCCTAAAGCTTGTGTTCTATGGAAGACGATCAGCTTGTCACATTTTACACAATTCACCATGTGGAAATGATACAATAGTCTAGATACTGCCATGAATTGTCACGCAAAATGATGTCATGCATTGTCAGTTAAAACCAAACTTGTTACACCACAAAAAGACAGTATTCAGAGGCTCCTTGTGGGCTAGCTATTCCTAGAGAAGCAAAATTCTCATAGATGGAATGCATCTCACAGCAATTTGAAGAACCATGTCTTTAAATTGCTGCAGTGGCTCTATGCAGGATCATTACTGCTTTTATATGCACTGCATCTGTTATGGGGCTTATGTGGTAATGTCAGAGCTCTTAAAGCCAAAATATGCATATTGTATGGTGGAGAAATGATCTAAACATTTGACTTTGGAACCAAGTAAGCCTTTAAATTCTGCTTGAGCTCAAATCATTGAGGCTCTAACATTCTGTCTAAGAGGTAATTTACATTCAACAGAAATATAAAACCATTTGGTTCTGAGCTGGACTGAAAATAACACTACGTGAGGAGCAAGCATGATGAAGATGAATGTTTTGACATAACATCAAAACTGCCTTAAGTTAAGTGTTGAAGAACCGATTCTTGGGACAGTTCTTTACCTTTGTTTTCCCGTCTACCGCTTTCCTGCCAGACTAGGAGAAAAAAAGGGAATGTTTTTAGAATTGAGTGCATTACAATAGTAATGCGAGTAGCAGAGATGAAAGCGATCAGATTTTTCCCTGTCGGTTCCCCTCATCTTCATGTTTGAAAGCCATTTGCTGTGAGAACTGAGGCACCTGTTGTGCATCAGGGATACTTCAAACAGCAAATTCTGCTGTTCTGGCCTCCGGACAACACAGGAAGAAAGAGACAGGCAGCGGCAAAGAGGCAGGCACACCGAACCTGTAAAAGCACTTGACTTCTCCGTACAAAGACAAACGGTGCGTAGAACAAAAGAACAGCTATAACTGCATGAAGAATTATGTTATGTACTGATTAACTGCTAGAACATGTAACAGGAGAACGTGAGCATGTGCACCGCTGTATTTCACTCTCCATCAGCTTATATTACACGGCTATACTGAGTGCAGCAATAAAATAGGCCTGGCGCACGCAATGTGTAGGTAAATGTATTCACAATTTTAAACGGGTTATAAAGGGATATTAAACAAATATTAAAGATCCGAACTTTCAACTGTATTCCATACAAAACAAATGGGGTTTCAGAACACTGACCTTTCTTTCAACCTAGCCGGCCGGTGCTGCCAGAAACATACAGGCAGGCACTTAACACATCCACTGTGTGAACACTTCCCAGCTCAGGAACACAGTGCCAACACCAGCACTCAAATATCTTTGGCTTCACTTTTTATGACCCGCAATTTCAAACATCTTTACCTATAAAAAATCATGAAAAAAGGTGCCATGCGTCAAGAAGGGGAAGCCAAGAATTCCATATCTGAATTTTCATTTCTTGTTTTGATTATCGAGTGTGGGCTCTATGTGTGGTTGAGGAGCCTGTAAAGTTTCCCTCCATGACGCCAGCGTGTCACACAGGTGTTTCTCCTCATTAGCAGTCATAATGTGGTAAAATAAAAGCGTGTGTTTGGGGGATTCAGGCAGTCCACTCGTCTGTCTAGGGCATCTTGAGAATATCAGGGGAATGGAGCCGAGGTGAGGAAACTAAAAGGACTGGGCTTTGGCACTGGGCCAGTGTCTTTGGCTGACTTGTAGTATCTTATCCCCCTGGTGCTTCCTCTCTCTTTCTCTGTTTCTGTCTCTGTGTCTAACTCCTCTGTCTGTCTGTCTATCTCTGTCTATCCAGATTCTCCCTTTATGCTCCAGGAATCTGACCTAATGTTCCCCTTGCATACGTGGTTGTAACTGTGTCGAATAGGGATCACAGATTTCAAGACTGTGTAAATGTGTGTGCAGGTGCAGGGTGCTGCTCTTGTGGGTCTAATCCATCTCTGCCATTTCTTAATGTTTTTCTTTGGAGACTTACACAACTACTTTCTGATCAAATCCATAGATCACCTCAGTGAAAATCTGGTCTCCTTTCCCTAAGACTGTGCCTCTTTTCCAACTTAGCCGCCCTGTAACTTCTCTAACCAAGACTATGTGTGCGTGTGTGTTTAGTTTTGTGTGTTGTGGGCTTTAGATAATTGCTTACTGCTTCAGAAGCTATCAAGTGATTTCACCAACACTTGCCATTTTGGCCAGAAAATCACTGACAATAGCTTTTCAATTAGCATTCCCACTGGAAGGAATTGTTCTTGGAACTGGGAAAATCAAAACAAGTGGACTGATGTCTGCCTCATGTCTGCATATGGCTCCACTTTCAAGCCACTTCTGCCATCTTTGCTAGAAAAGTCGATGTCCAAGTATTTATTCAAGAGGAAAAACTTAGACAGCCACCACTCTTCAGCTGAATGAGAAAACTTGCCTAAGTAAACCTGTCATATGAACATCAAAGTATCTGTCAAAACAAACGTTTGGATGATGAATATTTGCAAAAAGAGATTTTTTTTTTTTTTAAATCAGCACCCAATCTTTGTATCTTTCTTTCTGGTTTTGGCATCACAGCAAAGCACAGAGGCACTTAAACAGTGATAACAGTCCCTTTGCCAGCTATGATACTGGAACAGTGTTGGAACCAAAGGCCTACTATTTGGCTTGCATCTTACGACTTCATTAAAAAACTGGCATCCAGATCGTTTTTGTCACATAAGAGCTGACATTTCACACTTTTTTACAACACATAAAGCTACATGTGGTCAAACTCTTAAGTAAATCCTTGGCACAACGTTTGTTCCAGAGTCATTTTTGATTTGCTCGGGCACAACTGACACGAAGCAGAGACACGACTACGTTGTAACCTCAGCCTATTCCCCATGGTTATGCATTGTCCTACAATAAATATGAGCAAGCATTTATCATAATAGAAAGATTGAATCCTTGTGGTGTGGTGAAAGTAATCCAAAATAAACAACATTTTAGCTTGGAGCAGGATTCAGCAGTAATTACATTTGGAGGAAAAAGGGATGAGTAGCAACTAGAAATTGCAAAACGAAACAATGCAGCTCTTTGTACACCGATGAATATTATCTTTTATAGTGTGGTTTATAGCACTTGAACTACTTTAATGTTAAAAAAAATGGAATTCCTTCATTTGTTTGTTAAAAAATAAATTTATGATGAATTTAATTTAAATTTGATGTTGAATTTAATTTAAATTTATATTATAGAATGTGTGAATTTCTGGAAATGTCCATGAAAAGGTGGGATTCCGGTCTCAATTAGATTTATCTCTGAAAGCATGTCTGATGTTTTTGTTTTATATGTAAACAAAAGGAAAATGTGGCAACAAAAGTAATCCAATTTGTTAAGCACCTCGGAGACTTTGTTTCACCACTGTTAAGTTGAAACAATTGTTTCTCTTGAAATTGCTTAGAGGGTTCTCTAGGCTTTTAAGAAGCAGCAGATTTGATGTGATGGCGTTTAATGTCCTTAATATGAACTCTCTGCTGCTGACTTGGAACCGGATAAAGCTCTCGGCATGAGGTTGCTCTGGCAATTGGACAAATCTGTGATAAGAGCATTGTGGCTTTGTTAACGAGAGGTTTTCTCCCCCTCTCTTCTCTGGTTCCCTCCCTAGAACCGGGCCCATCCCCAGCCACCCCACCCATTCCCTGGGCTGGACAAGCAGACGTAGGAGGCCAGACCTCCAGCCCTTGAAAGCAGGATGAGCACAATGATTAACATGTTTTCCAGGCCCCTAGTTTTTATGACCTTGACATCCTACAGTCTTCTCATGACAAGTGGTTAATGTTTTGGCATTGCTGTGGTAATAACTCCCTTTTCCTGGTGAGAATCTAAGATCCCACAGTGGAGCAGTGAGAAGAGAGCTCGAGACAAAAATGTCTGTCTGGCCATGGAGAGAGATGAAGACCGAGGGATGATGAGGAAGGAATCAGAGACGTCAAGGGATGGGGAGAGGCAAAAAAGTAATCGAGGGTGGGGAAGAGATGGGCAGTGAAATGTCTGGGGAACAGAACAAATAATGGAGCGTGTGATAGAAAGAACCAGTGGGAAGGATGGAGAGGTTGTGGGGGTGCAGAAAGACAGACAAAGAAGAGTTCAAGGACAGGGAAGGAATGAGGAATGAAGAGGAGACGGAGTTAGAAACCATTAGGATAAAGGGGACACATGGGGCTTCATCCCTGTTTCTTTCCTCCCAATAGCTTTACCAGAAAAATCATTCCCCCCCTCTATGCTCCAGCAGACAACAAAACATCAGTCCCATGTAGGTCTTGTTCAGTATTCACTCTGGGGACATACACTGGACCACAGCCTGAATAGCATCTCTGTTGTCCAAGCAGAGGTTTCTCCACTTGCCATGCCACTGAGCCTCAAGAACTGTACCAGGATATTGGGACATAGGCAATTTAAATTGTTAAACACTGGTTGGGTGAAATAAGTCTCAGTTACACTCTGGAAAAGACTCTGCCTATGAACGGGCTTTAAAGCACTGCTTCACTGCTTGGAGCCTGGAGCCATGTGTTTGGTTGTGATGTCTGTGTGTGTGTGTGTGTGTGTGTGTGTGTGTGTGTGTGTGTGTGTGTGTGTGTGTGTTTGTGTGCATGTGTCTGTCTGTCGGTCTGCGGCTAATCTCACAAACTACAGAGCCAATTAACAATTTTTGTGTGTGTGTGTGTGTGTGTGTGTGTGTGTGTGTGTGTGTGTGTGTGTGTGTGTGTGTGTGTGTGTGTGTGTGTGTGCACTTACAAGAGTATGGTGAAGAACCTCCCATGGCTGCGGTGATTCAAAACCTTTTGAATACTTCTGCTCTCTCTCCTCATTCACTGTCTAGCTCGCTCGACCACACTGCTCTCTTCCTGTGTGTCTCTTCTCATACTACTGGGTTGCTATGCTGCTCCCACACTTCATTCACTGTTTAACTCACTCTTTTTTCATTTTTTTTTTTTTTTTTTATCTTATTGTGGCTGTATTCACTGAGATCACAGGTGAAAAAATCCAGAATGTGCATTATGTTTTCTGGGTGAGTTTGCACACTGCTGACAAGAAATTAACAGAACAAAGCGCAGACACATGGAAAAAAACACTGTAAACAGTGTCAGAGCGGGGGACTTACTTAGCCTGATGCCTCACGACTGTAAAAAATGACATATAAAACAGACAAACAAACTGACGGATAAAATATCATTTGACTGCATTCGCCATGGCACCAGTCACCATTGGGAGTGGGGAAAGAGGAGAGTAATTTTTATGCTGTGCTGTTTTTTCCCAAGGCCCACAAAGGCATATATCTCAGCAAATAAGAGAAGCTGACTTGAGACAGTAATCTGACTGTAATCACACTGTTTTGGCGTACTGGTTCATCATAAACCAGCCACTCTTGTTTGCTGAAATCTCACCATTCAATCACAAAATCATGAAAACACGACAGGTTCCCATCTTTGACATGGTGATCTACACTGATCACTGATGGTGATAATAGATGTGACTCAACACATTGTTTCCATGACTTTCCTTTGACTGCTGATATGACCACAATGCAAATGCATTCATGTTTTGACTGCATCTATCACCGATGTGCCACTGACAACATCGGGCCCGTGGATTGTCATGATAGCACTGCAGCATGCAAAGCAATAGAGGAGTGATCATGACTCACTCAGGTAAATTTGCAGAAGAATATCAAGTGAAACGTGGGCGTAAACAGGCAGATGTGCTCACTCTCGAGACCTGTGTTTTCCATTACACCCTACTTGCACTCTGCTTTTTTCAGATGCCATGAGCATGGGTGTGGGCCCAAGGATAGACGTAAACAGGGTATAGGTTGCGTCAGACATTATGATATGCGTGCATTCATTTAATTATCCACATGATGATATTCTTAATATTCTCTAATAACAGTACTAGACAATAGACAATGGAAATACCTGGGCTGTAAGCTGAAGTTGGTCTTTTCTGCTGTCAGTCTGTTTTAAGTTAGTGTAACATGGATTTGACAAAATCGGTTCACTTTGCTTTTGGGCCTTTGGGTTTGAGCGCAAGGTCAACTAGCGAGAGCAGCAGGTAAGGATTTAGGTATCGTGGACCAGGATATTTTGACAGGTACGACCTGGGGGAATCAAACTTGGACTGGGCTGAACCTGGTTTGGGGGGCGACCTCATTAAACACTGGGACACCCTGCTGTCGCTGCCATTAAAGAGCCATAATCCAAAACTGACAGGCTGATCTTTATCCTCAAATGTTATTACTGAACTCATTTTTCATTGTAGATGCAACAGCAAAAATGTCTCCAACAACTCCAGCTCACAGTCACAAAGCTGTTCTCTATAAACAGTTTCAATCATCATTCTCTGTCAACTGGTATAAATATGTTCTTTTTTTAATATCATAACTCAAAAGCAAGAAAATTGCTTCCAAAAAAAATCTTTCCAATACAGAACCAGCAAGAACAATAATCTTTGTTTTACTACTGCAAAAGCATGCATGTGTCTTGCCGGGAATGTATCAGATCCTCTAAAGAGTGTAAAAAATGTGATGTTGTCTACACTCCCCTCATTTTCTGTCATTACAGTTTCACCCCTCACTACAGATGTGACCCAGCCATTTTCTATTCTGTGTGGTCTCCACATCGCTCTGTCATCTCTCTCTCTTTCTGTCTCTGACCCTCTCTCTCTCTTTCTTTCTCTCTTTGCCTTCCTATCTCCCTCGGTCCATCTCTCCCCTCCCTGCCTCTATCTCTTGCTGATGTCAACCACCTGTCTGTTTGGGACCTCCCAGGCCCATCCTCTGTCTGTTAGCAGCACGCCATGTTCACTGTGCGAGCAGAGCTATGGTGAAAGAGATAGAGTGGCTCTTTTCCAGTGCCTGTGTGTGTGTGTCTGTGTGTGTGTGTGTACGTGACCTGCAGCAGGGGTGTAGATAAATGAATATTTACCGTGAAGCTCAATGCATGGCCTTAACAGAGCATCCAGCTGAGAGAAATGGCCTCCTACAGGATCACGCTCCCCGAACTGTTCATGACACATCATTTATCCTCAAGCTTTAACCTAAATGAAACTTGTTGACGGATAAAACAGATTGTTTGAGGAGGAGAAAACAGCTTGTGAAATCTTTCGCGCATTGGCAGTATTTTAGTAATCCTTGTCGGCTAAAACAACTGTAAAAAGAATGGCACATTTTATATTTATTTAACACACCAAACCTGCTCATAGTGTTGGAAACCAATCTGTCACAACTAGCCAATGGCTCAACTTGCTGCATACTGTTCATTCCCAAAGTGGCATAATCCGAATAAGTGCATAATAAGCTGCTTCACATGTACCCTTGGGGCTAAGGTGTGTGTGTGTTTGATGCGTATCCAACACAAACACCCATATATATATATACACACACGCATGCACACACACATGCGCACACACACACAAACCACAGTCCTCCAATGCTCATGTGGTTTGTGTATCTATTTCTTCTGTGCACTTTCTTTCATTGCGTAAACTTTATCTTCTCTTGTCTCGAATAACATTGGAATTAATAAGATAAGACATGTACCACATGGTTGGGAATTATATTTATCCCCAGGCATCCAGTTGCAAATACAATTTTTTTTGTGTGTGTGTGTGCTGGAGTGAATCTGTACCTTTGAAGAGATCATGTATGCATGCAGATAGCAGCAAGAGAAAGTTTCATGTCCAGACAAGCTACAGACAACTTTAGTAAGAAGGAGAGGGAAAGTGAGAATGAGACGGCGTCATCACTTCAATCCACACTCACATACACACACAGACACACGCGCACTGAGGTTGCGGTAAAACAGCTCAACATATTAGGCGTTTACTAAGTCAACACATTACTGCCACAACACTGTTATTTTAGCAATAAAAGCAGCCTTGGTGATTTGTGATTTATCAGCTACTGTGTGTTTGGGCTTTGCGCGTGGGCATGAGATGAGAGCACGCCATAGCTGAAAGTCAGAGAGGCATTTAATGTGGAGTGAGCAGACATGTGTGCATATTTAGTTGTCATTTTTGAAGCATTTATCATGCGCACACACACTCACACACACGTATATGTCGCATGCGCACAGATAGACACTGAAATAGACAAACACATGGCTTTGATGGAGCACCTGTCCAACGCTGATCTTCAGCAGTCACAGACACATAGACTGACTTGTGTAACACCCCTGGATTAGCTTTTCCAATACACGGAAAACTCCAAACAGAGGACAGTATTATTCTTGGTTTTGTACGCCGCAAAGGAGTTGAAAACCAGGTCCATATGGGGGAACTGCGCTGGGACAATGGAATTCTGTTCATGTCCCACAACCATCTAATCCAAATCCAGTAAGTTGCAAATGTCAAACAATGTCAGCTGTGATTTCTATTGAATAAAGTTGTTTTCAAACATTGTGAAAAGATGTTTGGATAGGAAATCTCAGCAAGAATTAATGCAGAATCTAACTTTGGAGTGACGCTGTCCATACTTTCCAGTGGCTCTCCTTTACTTTCCTTTCCTCTCCTCTCCTCAATTCACCTCTCCATGATCCTGATCTGCGGTGACCTCCAGATCCCCCCTGTTTCTCCACAAACACAGACATGACCCTGAGCTCTGACCATTAACCTCTCACACCAATTCCAGACAGAATACTCCACCTGGCTAACTTGACACCAGAATTTCTTACCCCATTCTGTGCATTGACCTGTGCCAGGCTAGGGCTCTACTGACCCAGAGGACAGACAACCAAAGCAGGGCCGCATGTAAAGTCTTGACCCGTGAATTGTCATTTTCTGCTTTTTTTGGTCCAAACAGGCAGCCTTTGTTCTGGATAATGTGCAGACTGAGAGAGAATATTTCCTTTGCCCAATCATCTGTCTGGTGTTCAGGTAAGGTAACAGTTATGCTGTGCAAGTTCTGGGTGCTTGCGATTGTTAGCAGCTGCCTTGAGGAATTCAGGTAAAACGGCCACACTCAAAGTGACTGTCCAGGTGTGTTGTAGCAGCCTCTCCCCTGCCCAGGTGTCCCAAACAGCCCTGTGAAGTCTAGACACCTCACATTATGCCATTCTTCATGTATTTATGGGGTGGGTCTCTTCCTGTCATAGTCCGGGTGATGGCAGTTCCATAGATTTGCATGGCTCTTGTGCGACTCTCTTGATTATTGTTTATTGTCACAGCCCTCAACTGGAAAGCCTAGGGCAGAATTAGCAGTGGCATACAATTTAAAATCTTGAAATGTTAGTCTGAGTGTAACAATTTTGGCTCTTGAATCCAAATTGATGGTGACTCATTATCGCAGGTCCTCACTGGAAAGCCATATGCAAAATAGCAGTTGCGCACATTTAAAATTCTTCAGACCTTTCAGTAACATAACGTTTTAACAGGCTCTAACCTAAGTGGATCAAGATATTTTAAAATGTATCAAAATGCATATAGAAGTAATCCATGTAACATGGGCAAGATAATCTATTTATGCAACTTTTGTGTATTGACACTCACATACAAACAAGCATATGCATACACATATATGTCATGAACTTTGTGTCCCTCTCTCTCTCTCTCTTTCTCTTGCTCACACACACACACACACACGCACACACACACACACACTTGTGCTAACGTAGGGAAAGCTGTAATTCAGCATCAAAGGGAAACCTGAGAGGGGTCATGAATAATCACAGACATCTTTGTCTGCAGGGAAAACAGCACTGTCCATCTGCCCAACATACACACACACACACACACACACACACACACACACCAGTTTATACAGTCGAAGCCATTTGTAGTAATGCTATCGAGTTTGTTTGACTTGTATATGCCCCTGTGAGTCTGACAGATATCTCTTATATGCATTATGCTCTGAATTACCTTGTGGTAAACACATGGGGACAGCACATGCGTTTATCTGTTGCAGTGTTATGTTGCCTATATAGCCAGCCTGCTGCAGCTTTCTCTCTCCACTTCCTCAGTGGACCAACATAGAGGTGATGAATACACACTGTCAGCTCCTCTCCCGCACACACACTGGCAGCAAAACTGACGCTCATAAACAATTTGCAGAATATCTTTTTGTACAGGCCGGCGCTCATTTTCTCCTGAGAGAGTTTTTTTCTCCTTGGCCTTCACTCAAAGTTTTGATAAGTTTGTTTATACGAGACAGATGTGTCCACACACTACAATACGGAAACAATGTACAGATGTGTGCGTATGTGTATGTGTCTGTGTGTGAGTGAGTGAGAGAGAGAGAGAGAGAGAGAGAGTCAGAGACAGGAACAGAGAGAGAAAAGAACTCAGAAAGACAGAAAGATAAGTTGTGACTTTCAGAAATGTGGCTCTCACATACCACAGTCATCTACAGTGGGTAGATGATTGTGGGCTCCAGATTCAATTACGTCCAAGTGCTCAAGAGGCCAAATGAGGCTGAGCATATTATTGTACCTGTAGGAAACTGTTTAAGCCTTTGGTGTGTAATACTTGTTTGTCTGTGTGCATAAATGTTGGTGGCGCTGACATTCCTCCCCTGTCAAAGCCTGCAAGGAATTCCCTGGTAGGAGTGGCAGGCATGAGGTCTGTCTTTAGCACATACACTTAAACACAAACACACGCACACACACAAACACGCACATACACACACATGGAAGTATAATCAAATGCACTCGCATACAAACACCAGACCCCACCCTGACGTGAAGATAAACTCAGCAACACACTTCACGTTGGACGTTTGAGCTCATCAAAATCTACAAGTCCTTTGAGGGTTGTGTAACTTGAGCAGAGAGAAAGACACTGAGAGAGAGAGCGAAAGAGAGAGAGAGAGAGAGAGGGAGAGAGAGAGAGAGACGAGGTAACCTGATGTCCCTGAGGTTTTTGAACAGTGAACTGGTTCCCACTGAAGTTTGGAGAACCCCTTTTTCTAACCCGCACTACTATTCTCTCTCTCTCCTCTCCTCTCCTCCTCTTCTTTTTGCTTCCCCTTCTCCATCGGTATCCACCTGGTTACCTACTGCATCTGAATGGAAAAAATAAAATATCAAAGCCAACATAAACTTTATATTCATCACTCAGCTAAACTTTTTTTTTTTTTTTTTTTTTTTTTTGTATTAATTCCTGTGAGCTCTTGTCAGCAGGAATTTTCTCCTCTCCACAGGGCACTAACTGGCTGCTCAACTCAATTTCAGAGACTCCACTTTCACTTAATAATGACAGGTATGAAGAAAAAATTATTCTGAGCAACTCTTTCTCTCAAGTCCCCCTCTCTCTGTGTGTCTTCACGCACACTGGCACACACAAACGCACACATTTTTAATTACATTTTTAAAGCAGCAACACAGAACTCACCACTCTCTTAATGCTCTCTCACTCAGCTCCCCCAGTGAGTGAAAACTTCCACAGAAACTCTGCTATATTCCACCTCACTCTCTCTGGGCCAAGAGCAGAATTATCCCCAAACTCCAAGTCCCACTCGTGATTTTAAAGTGGTGAATCCAGGTCTGGGGCCATCCACTTCTGTCTGTCTCCCTCCCACACTCTTTGAGAAATGGATTGTTCTAAAAGTTTAGTAAGAGGAGTCCCAAAGCTACTCCCACCCTCCTGTGTGGCTTGCTGCAGGTCCTAGTGCCTACCCTTTCCACACGCTCCTGTCACAAACACACAGCTGCTCGTAACTCACACCTAGCCGCTCTTACTCATTCTCTCCCTGAACCTTCCATTCACCTTTTCTTCCATGCTTGTGATCAATGGGAATAAGCTATAACCCATGGATGATTCAACTTCTTTTTCTGTGTGACCGCACGTCACTTAATAGTGAGGTCAGGCTTGGGCCTGTTCAGTGAAAGCTTTCCGTGATAGTCATTGTTAAAACACACCTGAGTCACTCCAAGCTGAGCAGAGCTACCCTTGGATGTGGACTTCATGGTGCCACGTGCCACATCCATGTGTGTGTGGTTGAGCTACAAAAGTCCTTGGTGCAGAGGATGGTTGAGGAAGCAAGCTCAGGTAAACAACCCAGTAGTCATCTCTGAAATGCACTGCTGTACTCTAAAAACTAGCGCTAACATGCATAGGCTGTTGCAATGCAAACATTTAAAATTTGTAGAGTCCGGCAAAATTTATGGACTCACAAGAATAGAACTTTGATGGTCTGTTGGAATCAGGAATTTATTCATGGTGTTTGTCAAAGGGGAAATGGAGAGGGGAAAAAAAAGGAAAGTGAGCAGCAAGAAGAACCAAACTGTGCAGCTATGATATCCCCTCACTCTGAGTAGAGACCAGCCACACCCTGCATTCAGCAGGACCTCCAGGCTTCAGTATCACAACAGTCACTCTCTGACATTTCTCCCTGTCGCCCTCTCTTGTTTATGCATCTTTGTTTTCCTGTCTCTCTGTCTTGCCTTCTCACCCTCTCACTCTCTCTCTCTCTCTCGATCTGTGTTTCTCTCTTTCTCCCCTGTTTCTCTGACCTGAACCGTATCGCTGTCAGAGCCCCTGGCACTGAGCAGACAGACATCCCACCCCTCTGTTCCGACAGACAGACAGAGAGAGAGAGAGAGAGAGAGAGAGAGAGAATGAGAGAAAGGAAGGATTGTGTGTCAGTGTCATCCTTTTCTCCTCCTCTCGGTAAAATGGAATTCCTTTACTTTCTGTTGTGAAGCTGACGCTGCTTCGGTGTTAATGAGAAAACTTTATGGGCTGCAAATGGGCCTTGGAAGAAATAACACAGGTGAAAACTTGAGAGGGGTCTCTGCGCACAAGAATCCTGACCCCATTTGATGAGTTCAAAACCCCACGTGGGCATTCCCCCTAACACTACCCCGGCTCTTTCTGAAGCTGCATGTGTCACATTGTGTTTGACGTTTTCTGATTGAGTGCGTCCGTGTTTGTTTGTCTGTGTGTGTGTGTGTATTTGCGTGTGTTTGAGCGTGTGTCTTTAAGCGTATGTGTGCTGTGTGTGCGAGTGAGCTTGTGTCACTGTCAAACTTGCCTTGGCCCTTGTTATCAAGGCTGTGTCTGAAATGGGAAACCCCAGATGTTGAACTTTGAACCTGCACCCCACTCCGGGCCGGTTATGGGTGAGAAATGCTTAGAAGGGGTGGGCACGTTAGGCTGCGAGGGTGGAAAGAAGGTCAAGAGTGCACCAATATCCTCATATTTCAGGGATTCTGACACTGGGCCTGAGCCTTTCGGACGATGTGTGTGGATGTCTGTGTGTGTGTGTGCATGTGTATTTGACCTTGTTCCAGGCTTAGACCTAAATGCAAGTTATTTAAAAACAGCATTGTCTGTTGCAGCATGATCAGGTTTCTCAACCCTGGGGGATTTTTCTAAGTTGAAAGGTAAAAGACTAAAAGCTGACAGTTGCAGAACTTCTAGAGTTCAAAGTAATTTTTTGATAATTTTGTCTCTGTTAAAGGTAGTATTCCTCGCTAAGTGTATGTATTTGATAATGCAAATACATGTGTGATGTGTTTTTCTGCTCTTTTGAAAAAAAAAATCAGTTTAACACTATTTAAATTAACTTTAATCATGAGGGTATTTAAGGTTGCATTAGTGCTGATTCATATGGTGCAATAAAAGCTGCTGTTAAATGGTATTACTGTGTGTGTGTGTGTGTGTGTGTGATAATAATTGGGATTAGTCGCCGTCAAGCCCTAATGTGTGGTCTTCACTTTTATAGCTCTGTAAATGCCTGCAAAGACTTGAAGCCAGATTTTGACAATGTCACACAGCACAAACTGATTGCGCTGCACTTTTACACAATTCTCCACCATCTCCTTCAATGCGTTGTCCCAAACAACATATGAGTCTCTCTTTCTGCAGTAAGCAGCCTTATGGCATCAGTGGAGCGCACCAGCTTAGCCCGCATAAAAATGTTCAAATCCAAATCCAAATACCCCCACATTTTTCATCAGAGCACTTAACAGCAGGCTAATCCTTATCCAAGCTTGATATATCTCAGTAATATCTGAAGGAAGTGGTTGGACAGGTTTCTCTGCTGTAAAGACACAGCTCAGGGAGACGCAGGCTCGCTCAAACACACACACACACGCGCACACACACACACACACACACACACACATGCACACATACAGGCACATTCCCCATTCATCTCATTCATGACAGTGTTGATGTCATGCTTCTCTGAGTTTGAGCGTTTGTGTGTGTCAGCCCTCTTGGGAATGAAATGCAACTAATGTTTGCTGGTACAGACTTTTATGTGTATTTGTCTTTGTCTGTGAGAGCGTGTGTGTGTGTGTGTGTGTGTGTGTGTGTGTGTGTGTGTGTCTGCATGCACATGGAATGTGCATCATGTACTATCCTCTCATGTAAAGCCACTAACAAATGTTGCACAAGCCAACAAAATCCCTCTGCCAGACAACTAGGTATACATTTACACTAATGGTATTTTAATTTCTGCGGGCTTGGACCAGTGTCAAATATTGTGATATTTGTGGCCATATGCAATATTTTCTACAATATCGAACCCACCCTTACATGCAGCCCGCAGACTTCAGACTGCCACTATACTTTGATCGTATTGAGTCGATTTATCTTAATGGCATGATACTGGAAGGTTTTAGAAGTTTCAATTTAGTATTTGTTTTATTGGGTTTAATTCTTAAACGTCTAGTAATAACAGGATATCCATGTTATTTTTTAGCAGTCTTTACAATACAGTGGTTCTTTAATTTAATGTGGATTTTTGTTTCAAACTTATTGTTTTATTTACAGTATATTTGAATTAAAAAATGTTAAATCCTTAGCATATATATATGCTATATATATATAGCATATGCAGTACAGTATAACAGTTTAAGAGATGCAACGGTAATATCATGTTGAAATATCATAATAATATAAAATATTGCCACATTTTGATAAAAGCAGTATTTTTATATTAAATTTTTGGCGCTCTCACTGAATGAACAGGCAAGCAGACTTACTCATTGTACAAACTGTATGATGCTCCTTCATCACTGTGCCAGGTCTCACCTCTGACATTATAAAAGATATAAAGACTTTTTATCCCTGCCTTCTCAATGGGCCTCATAAGATCTTCCACAAAGCGCTCTGCATCAGGCACCCTTTCCTTTTACATAAGCATTGGTCAGACTGCACTCAATAATTGATGACACATCTCCCCTCTAACATTTCCCATATCATTCATTCTCTCTTTTCCTAAATGGCGAGTGAAAACCTACGCCAACTAATCAGTCATTGATTGAGGCTTTCTGACCCAGTTATCCATATGTCACGCGGAAGGTGGATGAATGGCTTAATTTCACCTGCACCTTTGTGGGCTTTGTGCATGGCTGTGTGTACATATGGTTTTACATGCATGCGTGCGTGTGTGTGTGTGTGTGTGTGCATGTGTATGTTTGTGTGTGTGCGTGTGTGTGCTCCTGCGAGGCAACTGAATGGCTGTTCCTCCATGCATTGTTGAGTTAGAGGGCTTGTCCTCCTACACTCTCATCATGGCCCTTCGCTGACGCATCCCAGAAGCCTCTTCACTCATTGACTCTTCTGTCCCCTTCCTCCCACGGCCTCGCCATGCAGAATCCTGCTATTGTCCCGCCAAGGACGGGCCGTGGTGTACACAGGCTAGCAAACAGCCAGGCTCACACACACTGCACACAGTATACACAGATGGATTCATAGCAGCGTCAGAGCATACCTGAGAACATACGCTTTGCGAGCGTTATTTGCTACAAAAGTGTTTGGATGTTTGCAAGCTGAACAGTTTTACGGTTGTTCCCACAGTTTGCCCGGTCATCCCTAATAATCTCACTGGAAACTAGCTCTCAATTAAGCTTCGAATCCCAGTGTGTTTGTGTTTTTCTGCGTCTGTCTGTCACTGTGCTAACCTTTAGCCTCTCTCATTGTTTCTGTAACATACCCCACTGCTACTGAAAGCCAGTTCCCAGAGTTTTTTGGCGTAATGTTGAATCTAGGAACATCCTGTGTTAATTCTACGTCTGGGTCCAAGCCAGAGTTGAAGGATGAGAGCCACTCTCCAATCATATGCCTCTGTGCATCTCAGCCTGCCTGAAGAGAGACAAATCAGTGTAATCTCAGAGTGCAGTAACTTAAGATTTACTGCAGAGGTGAGCACTCATATGGAAAGACTACTATCCAAGGCAGATAAAGTTTATAGATGTTTCCTTTCTGCTTAGTGCTTCCTTTCTAAACAGCAGATTCTGTTTATGCTCAACAAAAATCTGTAATCCTGAATCAAATGTTCATGAATGAAACGAAACTTCAACTTTGACCAATGATTTTTGATATATGGCTGGGCTTTTTCAACATTTTTTGGTTTTCTTTGTAACTAAGCCAACAATCGTATCTTCTACCAGCCCAACTGTGTAACTACAAACCAACACACCTTTTCTTGTCCTTTTTAAATTAAAAAAAACAAACTTTATTCTTTGTATTTTTTTTACTGCCATGTCCCTTTTTTACTGTCATTACAGCTCTTACTATGGACAACATGCTGCTGTGTTTTCACAGCAGCATGTTGTCCTGCCAGGCAACTACCTTCCCATCTTCTCTTAATGAATTGAAGCAACAACCCTAATAAAACAAGCAACAACGCAACTCTCTGAGTACTTGAAGTGCCAGTGGTATGATCCAGGGTGAACAGGGGAAGTGTCCAAAGGTATACAACAGTATTTTGGTCAAGAATTGATTAAACTGAAAACGGAATGCATTAATTAATAACGTGTATCATATATGATACGAATGGTTTTATAGGGTTAAATGTTTTTTTTTATGTCCAGACTTCACATGGTACTTGTGTTATTTGAAAAATCAGATCTAAGTTGTATTGTCTGGATTGTACCATTTTGTATAGATATTTCATTTGCATAGATACAAGGCAGTTACTAATGACTGAATAACCCAACTCTATAGCAAACTCCATAGCGGCTGGTTGTTTCTCAGACACAGAGGGCATTGTGTCCTGTAATAGAGCCCTGGCCTCAGGGCCCATTCCCTCACAGCTCACAACTCAGAGACATGTAGAGCTCCTCTGCCTCAAAACACATTGTTGCGGTTGAGTATCTTAACCAAAGTGCATACATTTCCCATACAGTCCGATACAAACAGCCACAGACTTGAGCCACTAATAGTTTCAATAAAATCACTATGAACTGGGAGCGGACCCTTGCTGCATGGAAGTGCATACATTTCTCATCTACAGTATAGCCACAAAACATGGATAGAAATCGGCTAGGAGCAGGAAATCAGTTGGCTGTCATCCTCGCTTCACATATCAAAACTTAGTTTGTGGTCAGCTTCCCAGCAGTAATGACACACTCATGTCTGAGACAGCACAACAGCCTTGAACCTTTCCGAACATTTGTGACAAAATGCAGTTTCCATCATTTCCTCCAACAAAATCCTCTTGTTCTTTCTGTTCTTGATTTTTTACCCTTTCACTTGAATTCCATACATATGAGCCACAAAGTTGCTTTTGGAAGTCATCTAAAACAAAGAGACACCACAGTCTGTCTGGAGAGATTTTTCCCAGAGATGCATACCTCTGTGACTCATGTCTTACCTCAGCACACGTCAGAGCATATCCACAAATGACTACACGCACTACGATGATAATTATTTTCATTCCAATTTGTCCAAGACGTTCCTTCATTCTGTTTCACTGCACGTCTGTGGTCATTAATGTCACATAAATTATGACTGAGCAGGCACAAGCAGGTACCTGTTGCTTTGTCATGCTGCCAAATCACGCTGAGCACCATAAAAAATAACTACTGATTTTTACTATAGCTATTTTAATGCTTATATATTGCAATCATTGGTAACACTTCATAATAACGCCTTTGTTATTTCCTCAAAACAATTACTAAATGATTTTACCTTCCTGGTCTGATCACTGTTGTCCACCTGTAAAGCAGATTGTGTTCATCCAACAGATAACTTTGTGTCCAACTCAGCATCGCTTTCATACCAGTATCTTAGATGGGGAGTTATTTGTGAGGAGTGAGGAGTCAGACTGAGCTGTGAGCGGTGAGGAGAGAGGTGAGGAGTCATGCTGAAATGTGAGGAAAGAGGTAAAAGAGACACCTGGGATAGAAACAAAGCAGCAGCTGGCTTGGCTTTACTGCAGACAACCCCATGGAGAGTCTTTTAAAGGGTTAAACAGGGTCAGCGCTTGCGTTTTCTTGCATGTACACTCACATCTACACAACAGGTATGCAGGTATACACACAGACACAAGCCAAAACCCAGACTGTTTGGTGAGTGCTCGCGTTTCCATATGTCAGAATGAAATAGGTTTAATGTTTCTGTCTCCCAGTATGTTGACATGGAGATGTTTCATTGCTAGTACAAAATACCTGAGTCTGAAATAGCCATTAGTGAGACTGTCTGAGCTCTTGTGCCTTTGTGTTAGGGGTCCGTGGCCTCTGACATGGCAGCCAGCTGCATTACAGCTGCTGTAATGATCAACCATGATTGAATTGTACTGCAATAATTTACTGTATGCCAGTGATCACCAGATCAAAGGGTAAGAAAAGAACTAGGAAACTACTGGGTTCTTCTTCCTTTCCATTGAATTGTTGTCTCCGAACATCTGTTGCATGTCCAGCTATCCTGGCCAGGGATCCCTGCCCAAGGTTTGTTTTATTTTTCTAGTGTCATTTTCATTTTCAGTAAGGGTTTTTCTAAGAAATTTTCCTTGTCTTCACTGAGGGTCGAAGGTTGGTCGTGTTGGTTAAGCCACGCTTGACTAGGTATGATAGGTACAGTAAGCCTGTTTTGTCTTTCCAGCATGTCATGTAATGACTTGTCCATTTTGTTGCATACTGTATTCCATCATTTTAATTTGTGGTTGTCTGATGATTAGTTCGAACCAGGTAGGCTCATTCTTTGTGAAGTCTTTTGAGAAATTCTTTTGATAAAGGGCCAAATTAATAAACTTGACTTGACTTGAATCCTGTGTTAATCCAGTCGATAGAAAACATTTTATAGTATCCTTTTGACATGTCATCGATCCCAGGATGTTTCCAGCTCTGACTAATCTCTGGATAGTTTTCAAGCCAGGTAAAGAGTGAAAACCTCTTGTTTGTTGTGGAGCCCTGAGGGAAATTACTGTAAATCGCTTGAACGCATAAGAGAGGAAGTAAGAGTGATAGGCATGTTAAAGGTCACGCCCTAGAGAAAGCGCTTCATTACCACCCCTGGGCATACACCCCACACCCCTAAATAGCAGACAAAACACTCAAGGATGTGACACACCCTCTGCCATCTGAATGGATTCTTGGTCACATCACTACTGTATATGCAAATTCAGGTGCACACGCTTTTATTGATCTCTACTGGCAACCAAAGAGCTGCAAAAACATCAACAGGTCTCTTATGTACAGTAGTTTTTAGTGGCCTGTGAGTTGTACAACAAAGACATACCACTTTTAACACTACCTGCTATAATAAGAGCACAAACATCTAGTGAAGACAATGCAGAGTATAACTGCAATACTGTTTTGTCTGTTGCTTTTTGGCTTAAATGTCATGCAATGCCAAATATTCTCTCAAAGCACTGTCCCCTATTGTTGAAAAGCTGAAATGTGAGCAGGTGTAGGGAGGAGTGTCTTGAAATTGCAGTGGCCAGGACATTTTTGCTCCAAAACTGGCTGGAGAGTGAGCTTGAAAACCAGAAATCTCTGCACCTGGCAAAGAAATCACCTAACCACAATACTGAACAAAAGACATTGTATGGTAGAGCTGTGGTAAAACTACAAATGTTACTCACTGCATACACAAACTTGTTTTATGTGTACATAACCAAATTATATGGCTCTGTGTATTTTGTTGTTCCTAAGACAAATACAAGTCCAGCTGCCTACGATTCAATTTGCCCAAAGAGAACAATGACCTGGATGAATGAGAATATCCATAGACATTTTGTTGTTATGCATATTTTGTGCAAACATTTGTTTAGAGCAGGTGATAAACACCATGCAGCATTTTTATAAAATCTAGGTGTTTCCCCTAGGATTTCTTGCTTGCTCCTTTGTTCACTGTACTTAGGTTGTTTGTTCACTCTAAATACTGAGTTTTATTTAATGATGAAATTGCATATATGCCCGTATAGTACGTCAGTTTCATATTTAGTTTTTAGATCTCATTTTTCTTCAAACAAGTGAAAAAAAATCCACCAGTGGGATGAGATAATCCCACTTGTTTCCAGCGCTAATCAACTTGTTCCCAGAAATTTCTTGGATCAGTTTCATTTTCTTGATACTGTTCGGCTGATCTGCCTCATTCTGCCTCATTTCAACATTTTTAAACCCAGAAACATTCCTTGTGAAACTGGATTAAGTGGGATTGTTTTACCCACTATAAGATTTTTTCCACTTGTTTTAAGAAAAACAGGATTTTAAGACTGAACATGAGACACACTGACTTGTTGAGACCATTTTTTTTTTTTTTTTTTTTTTTTTTTGCAGTGTATAAAAAGTCTTATTTGTTTAGCTTTGTTCATAACTTTACTAAACCTGGATTTAATGCAATAATAAGGTTTTATTTTTCTCTACAGGTAAATTTTCTTCACACTCGCCCCAGTCCAGAGGAGAGTCAGGTATAGGATGACTCTCTTGGAGCTAGTAGGGGTTCAATGCCTTGCTCAAGGACAGTTCAGCAGGGTGAGTGCTTGCTGACACAGGGGCATTTGAAGGGCAGTGTTTCTACTTATTATGCCTCCACTTTGGGCTGCTGTTGATTTTGCTCCACTGTTTCTCAGAAGGCCTGCACAAAAGTCCGCAAACCACCAAAAACTGTGAGATGGATCAAGTGGTAAGCCCTAGGAAGTGAATGACATTGAGCAATGTTACGCATGAGGATCCAGGACAGAACCAAATTTTGTTAGTTATACAGACATACTATACATGAACAGTGTTTGACTTGAGGGTTTTATGAGCTTTTAGGCTCGTTCCTTTGTCCTGAGCTGTCCTTTGGTATGCTTAACGACAACAGCTCCATGTCATCTGGGAGCACGGATTAGCTGGGAAATGCCAGCATAACACAACATGTAATGGGAATGAGCTCACCAGTGTGCTCTTAGAACCAGCTTGGAGCCAAGATCGTTTGTGGATAGGGACAAATATTCACACACAGCCTGCACAGGCGCATGCACACATGTATGCACAATTAATAGGGACACAAACTAGATCTACCATGCCCAAGCTTGTATATGACTTCAGGACCATTTGTTTAGATGTAACCAAAACACAGAGTTAACTGGAAAGGTCTTGGACACAGTGAATTACTGATATAAACAGTAGCATCAATAATAGATTTCTGCTGAACTCTTTGCTTAGATGTTATTGCTGCTGCTTTACAAACTACAGGGAACACTTGAAAGTTCCTTTACAGAGAAACCTCTCCTCTTACACGGTCTTAAAATAAAACATCCTGTAGATTTATGCCTGCTTGTTTCAGATGGTAGGATTACAATTTATGATGTCATTATTTTCTTAGTAAAGCAAACTCTCTGATTTTCACTTTCTATTCTCAGTCAAGCTCACCTTGCACAAAGAGGGTTTCATGTTCAATCACACTGGGGGTTAAACACCCTGTTTCCTCTGTGTGTCAAGGTGGGCTTGACATCTGACAGACAGCAGGGCTGGTACTGGCCTACAGGGCTTAGTTAGAGCCATAAACAAAACCCCAGAACATAGGACACATCTGTTGCCATACGGTAGCTACTATGCATTATAGAAAGCAGCATCTGGGAAAGCCATTAAAAGTACACTGTGTAGGATGGAGAGAAACAGGGGAGGCGAAAAGGCAAGGAAGAGGTATGGAGTGAGAAGAAGCAAAAAGCTAAAAGACTGTCAGTGACGAGGTTTTTCACGAAGGGATTCTCCAAACCATAAAACATAACTGGGGAGAGGGTCTCATGTGTGTGTGTTTGTGTGTGTGCATGTGTGTGTGTGTGTGTGTCAGCCCAGTTGCCAGGAAAAAAAAATTGGTATTTTATGTTTCTGCAAATCAAGGATAGCCTATGTTGAAATGTCATGTGCTGAAGTTTCATGACGTAGTGTAAACAGTGTTAGCAGGTAGGAGGGTTGGTGGATGATAACGTTTCATAAAATTATCGATAACCCAACCTTTCCTAACCTTAACTATGATGACAAACCCTTTCCTAACCTTTTTTTTCATATGTATATATATATATATATATATATATATATATATATATATATACCACCCAAGGACCTAGATTTGATTCCAACCTGTGTTTGCCTGTGGACTTGGACTGTTGGGGCGGGTGTTAATCAAAACAAACCAATCACATCTTGATCTCGTCACAGCTGGCCTCTGATTGGCCTGGCCTGTCTCTCTGACTTAAAAAAATAAAAGGTCAGACTGGTGAGGCCAGCCGGACCAGACCAGCCTGTCAGCTGATCGGCCTGGCTGCGACCTGTCTGAAAAAAAAAAAAAAAAAAAAAAAAAAAGACAGGCAGGCCACCAGGCCAGTGACAGGCCGATGCTTTGGGAATTCTCCCGATTCTCCCAATGTACAGTCTGGGCCTGCTTATCAGTCAATTATCAGTCTTATCAGTCTCACTGCAAGGGACCACTGTGTGACTATGCTGAATTTGTAATATTATACAGACAAACTAATTCACCAGAGCCTCTTTCAAAACAATATTTTCTACAGCGAGAGTTTAGACAATTGCAAAGGAGGAACATGGGAATATGTTTGTTTTGTTTCCCCCAGTTTATTGCTCTTATTCACATGCTTATGTAGAACAGGTCAGGCTCAGTCATCACAGACATTACATCACAAGATATTCATTAGTTTGAGATTAGGCTTGTCATATCCTGACAGATGCTTCACCATGAAAAAACTTCCTACAGAGAAAGTTTTAGTGGTCACTCATAAAACCATTATACCAGCATTTGGACCCCATTATTTAATCAGTGCAAAGAGCCGCCTGTTCGGTTGGATTGGGGATTGCATTTTCTTAGAACACAACGATTTCTGAATGTTAGCCTCTGAATAAGTTTATGAACTTCCGTCCCTTGAGCTATTAGTGAAAGCTTGGTCCAAAACATTGTTCAAAGAAATATTCAGTATCTCAGTCTTTCTATTCCAAGAATCCCTCACCTCTTGGCCCACAGATGACTGGAGATCGGGTTTCCACACAGCCAAGAAATACTCAAGCAGCATTCAAACTCACTCTTGCTGCAATTATACATGCCCAAGTGCAGGAACCTCTGTGTTATTAGAGGAAATTGGTTTCCAATTGTCAGCTGAGAGAGTTGGTCATGCAGATAGAGCCAAGTGATAAGATGAAATATTTTTGTTCACTGAGATTTGCTTTCACTGAAAACTTGGCACCTCACTTGACATGGGAATTGTTCTGGACAGATGTTCTCCTCAAACATCTGTCTGGTTCTCTCCTGAACTATTGGATGCACTTCTTGTTGCATGGGAGAGGCAGGGTCAGGCACTCATGAGGTTTCTATATACATGATGGGTGCGGTGGCGGACAGCGCTGGGAGGGTGAAACAAAGACTGAGAAGAGACATGAAAAGGAGAGCTAAAAGAGAGAGACAATTACAATTATCTCTGCTTTGTGGATTTAAAATAAGGGAATATATTATAGATGTAATCGGCATATTTAACTCAACCTCAGCAAAGGCAGAACTGAAGTGTTTTCTGTCAGACAATTTGTCATGCACTCAATCAGGCATAGCAATAACGCAGTCTGTCCTGTGCCACAGAATGTACCAATTGACTCTCAGGTCTTTTATCGTTAGAAATGTCACGGGATGCTAGTCACCCCATAAAATCCCATCTTGAACGGAGGAAACATCAGCAGAATGGAATGAAATCCCCTAACTAAAGCCGGTTGACTGGAAATGATGTGGAACCCAGGCTCAATCCCACACGCAGTTGCCATTTTTAGGTATAAGTCTGCAAAATTATTGGAGTAGACATATTTTCAGGAATTCAGTTTTTGCTTGTAGGTTGGTGTTTCCATTCAGAAGTGCATGTCTTTTCCTTTAATTCCATTGTGTGTGTGTGTGTGTGTGTGTGTGTGTGTGCTGTGTACGTGTGCAGAGCTGTTCTTGGGTGGTTAAAGCTTGGCAGACACACCCTGTCCTCCGTGCCAGACACTTCACTAATCAACACAGGTCACTGGAGTGAGATGGCTGCTTGCTAAGCCTTTCTAACCAGGAAAAGATGTAGTGGCTTCACCCACCATTCAGCACAAAACTTGATCATTTCACTCAAAGACAGGGACTGTTTTATAATCATTTCATTATGGACCCCAAATAGATCTCAATATCCCGTCTCTATGCAATGAAGGTTGGGTTGCTTACCGTGTTACACTGACTGTTGCAGTAAGCATTTCCAGCCTGCGTTTATGGCCAAGCTGCACTTTTACAGTAATTGCTGCTGTGTTTTTCCACTCTCTTTTTGCCATAGAAAACATTCCTATCAGACAAAGACCAAACTGTACGCTTGATATTCAGGATTACTATGATTCAGGATATTACACTTACCTTATCACTTGATTGTTCAGAGTATGTAGATAGGGACCAAATGGAAGCTTGCTGCCTTCTCATTAGTGGAAACCTCCTTTCAAGACTTCTTATGGTATTTGGAGAACGGGAAAGGAGATGAAGTCTCCTGCTAAGCCTACTTGCATACATGCATGCTCACATACACTGAAACTCATGCACAGTTCTCCAGGTGCTTCGTGCTGTCTAGCAGTGAGAGAGCCCGGGGCCTCAGACCCATAAAGATGTCTCTTCGAGTCCATTCATAAACCTCTGACTAACTCGCGTTTATCCCGGTGGGACCACACAAGACCACTCCTCCATCACACTTTGACCGCAGAACACCTTCATCTGTCCTCCTCCGCAATTACAGCATGACATTTTACTGCTCTAACACTATGCCAATGCAGCATTACCACTCGACCGCAGACCAGAAAACCCCCACAAAGGCCTTGTGACGTAAAAAAAAAAAAGTGAGAGCCAAGCTGTTGGGCTTTACCACCACCTAGCTTATATTGAAGTATATCATATAATGTACTGTATATGACTGCAAATAGAAATATTTTTTTATGCTCTGGATTTCAGTTGTCTATTGTGCAACAGGACTTTCCGGTCAGCCAGAGTTCACCATGTGTTCATTACAGTATCATACTTGTAGCTTGCTAGTGTTTGAGGCTGAGCACTCAGTAGCCAGTGTGAAAAGCAAGCTGGATGTGAAATGTATCCAGAGTCATGCCTTTGCGCCTGCGGCCAAGATCTAAAGATACTTACCAACTTCCTGAACTTTCATCTCTACAATCTGGACAAGTATTCAGCGCCACATATTTCTAATCTGACATCACCATAAGTGAAACCACATATATGACACACAGATTTGCGTGTGTGCAATCATGTATGTGCGCATGTGTGTATTGCCATCGCGTGGAAGGACAGAGGGAGGAAGTGTGACGATGATCAATGAATGAGAGTGAGTCATGTATTTATATGACATCATCGGCGGCAGTAGCTTGGTTTGTAGGACATGGACAAACCAGAAATCTTTCTTGCCCTAGTTAATCAGATGACCCAGATACTCGCTGTGCAACATGATCCTTCAGAGGCAATCAGAGGCTTAAAAGGTAAATTTGGCTGCTGTCAGATAAGATGTAGGAGATGTAGCTTCGGAAAACACAACAAGTGGCCATTTTTCTGGCTGCACTCCATGCCTTTTTGATAACTTGTGGTCCGTTCTTTTGAAAGTAACAAGAATGAGGCTTTGACGATTTCTTTATTGATCCACGCAGAGATAGTACAATTTGTTTGTCAAGAAGGTCAGAGTGCAGGACAGCTTCAAGGAGCAAGGCATCAGCTCCAAGGGGTACTCAAGGACACTTTACTTACTCACTGTGTCATCCTCCTGCCTCAAGGTCCTTAGTTGGTCATGAAACTTGCTCAGCACATTAAAACAGAAACTTTCATTTAAAAGCAAAACACACCTTTGCGCTATAAGAATTTTAAGCATGCAATTTAATTGTGCCACTACAAAAAAATAGTGAATGAAGTTCCACCCACATCAACCTGACAAAACATTGTCTGAATGACAAATGTCCTGTTTGCACTATATCCTGCAACTTGCTGGTGATGTCACGTGTTTCTGCTGCCACGTTGAGGGTCTGCAGAGTGAACAGCCTTGGCTTTCTCACACTTATTTCTCTGTTTGTTAAGAGATGTTTTATAGCAACAAACTTTGTTGAGCCCTCTTAGGTGTGGGGCCAGCTCTGGTTTACGTCCTGACAGAAAAAAGAGAGACAAAGAGAGAGAGAGTGAGAGGGAGGAGAGAAATACTTTAGGAAAGAATGAGATGGCATAGAGACAAGGCGACCATTAAAACCAGCTGACAATCTCACTGATTGATTTCACCACATCAGAGATGCCATTGAGTCTCTGTCTGGCGCAGCAGTGACTGTCAGTGCGGGATAAAACACAGTGCATGAGTGGGACCTATTTTAAGCCAACTACTCCCTATGACTTCTGAATCACTGCCTGCTGCTGAAGGGAAGTGGGTGCCTGAAAACAGACTGATGGGCCACACTGTCAAACTGTCGAAGCAGCAAAATTACACTATGTGCGTACACAGATTCACATGCATCGCATCGGATGCACTCATGTACATCTTGATGATGAGGGTTCAAACAACACAGCTAATCAGCGGTGCTTCAGCAGAGAGGAATTCATCTAGACAGAGATGAATAGAGAGAGGCAGGTGCTGTCAAAAACAATCCATGCTCCAGAGAAAACTATCTGAACTCCTCTGGGTCTTGTCCTGTCTACCGTGCATGCTTCTACAGTATTACGGTGCTGCAAAGAAAACATGTTACCAGAGGCTGTCTTTGTTTTTCTTTGTGTTGGACAAGTTCAAGCTTTTACCTGGAATTAAAGGCCAAAGGTGGCAGGAAGTTGTTGGCTTTGTTTGGATCAACCCCATGGTCGCCATCTTTTGTTCCACTGTCTGCTCTTGTCAGTGTCAAACCCCTGGTTCACTCTTTAAAAAAGTATGGCTGAACAAAAAAAGTTAAGTAAAAAAAAAAAAAAAAAAAAAATCCTGAAAAATGCCATTTGTCTTTATGTGTGTATAGACAGCTGTGGCTGATTAACCTGGGCTCAACAGTGCATTGTGGCAGGAGATACCATAGGCTGTGACATTAGCGTTACTTCCTGAGTTAAAGTTCTGATGTAATATGTCAAGAGCTGTAAAACTAAGTATCAAAGACAGCTGTGTGCCCAGCTAACATTTGCCCATGTCCCAGTTTCCCTCAAAGGGACCTTAGGCCAGAGACTTTTAAAAATAGCAGAGGAAGGCACACTCCATCAGTTTACAAAAGGAAAACTTGAAACACTAAAGATGGAAGCGCTGTCAAAGTGCTGATATTGTCAACAAATCATATAAGTCAGGGGCAATAGCTCAACGCAAGTCTGGAGAGGCCAAGGCAATTAGCATGATGCATGACTGATACAGGTAAAAATCTACCTTGTGTGTTTTTAAAATAATCTCTATGTCTCAAAGTCTGTTTACAGTTAAATGGCATTGACACGCACTGCCTCAAAGCAGAACTTTGCTGTTGAATGGGCATGTAAGAGTGTAAAGAATGCAGGAAGCATGTGAGCACAAATTGTGTTGAAAATTTAGTGATTGTCTTTGTTTTGAATGGGTTTTTAAATGTGCATGTGACTACCATTAGCCTTATTTTTGCCAAAGCTGGGCTTCACATGAGGCTTTATAAAGCTGAGTCCTGAGTCCAGTTTTGAGACCAGTAAGAAGGACAACTAACTCACACATGGGTGAAAAAACACCAGTGTGCATTATGTTAAGTTCTGTTCTGTCAAATTCATATGGCATAGGTATCTTGTAGTGGCTCATGGTGGGATCTTCCATGTCTGTACTATTGACTTTGATATTTGTGACACCAAAGTCTGGCACGAGTGTAAATCTGCAATGCTGTCACTATGACGTATTGTCCTTTCCTCCTTTATAATTTCCTTGTTCTTGGGGCTGTGGATAGTGTATGCCTGTATGCATGTGTGCATGTATGCGTTTTTTATCACCCCACCTTGTATGCAATGAGGGCCTCATTCAAAAAGACAGGGCCCTGGTCTTGTTGGTTGCAATCTGCAAACTGCCCGGGGATGTTTCATTTCAGTTTGAAGTGCTGTAAAAATCCTCCTGATCACACACTTAAAAGATCATGATTTCCTTTGCTGCACATCACAACATTGTACTTTGAGGCTAGACTTCAAAGGGCTTAAAAGTGTGGTTGTTAAATTATCTTGAACAATTATCGTAACTGAAACTGTAGGCTGTGTATTTAAGCTGGCATGACATAATAACCACATCCGTTATGGTCTGGTGTGTCAGAAAATGACAGGCGATTTTCGGTGGTAAAATTAAGGCACTGAAGAATGCATTTTGAAGGTGTTGAGAGGGGTTGGTTGGGAGGTTGCGTCATACATTGTCAAGTTCAACTCAGTGCTCCTTCCTGCTTTGCTAATCCCTCCATGAGCCTTTGTTCACCACACTAAAAACACAATGTTTTTAACCCCTGGCCCTGACTGATTGTGACCAGGTGGTCTTCATCGGCAGTCCACAGGAGGGAGCGTGTGTGTGTGTGTGTGTGTGCGTGTGTGTGTGTGTGGTTGCATATGGAGATGATTCACAGAAAATAATCACATGGAAAACCACCAACTCTCACTACATACACCCACACTGATAGAGCCAGATGTGATTTGAGCAGCTTAGAGGCAATATACAGTCCATATACAGTGCATGTACCGTATATATACGCGCGCATGTATGTGTGTGTGTGTGTGTGTGTGTGTGTGTGTGTGTGTTGGTAGGTGTGGACAAGGGTGTGTGTAGAGAAAGACAGAGAAAGAGGCCCAACATTGAAGTATTTACAGGTGTCTGCGGCAATTAACATGTTTATAGCCCTACCTCACACAAACTTATGGAAGTTTATTCCTGATGGATAGACAGCTATGGAAAATTACTGCAACAATGTTCCTGGATGGAGATCAGTTAAACACAGTCTAATAAGCGCTGTCATATACATCTAGAGTGATTAGTAACACTGAAATCAGAAATGTTGCCATACAGATCCACAGGTCCAGCACATTTCATTGTAGTATCGACCATATGTTATCCTACATATGACTCATTAACCAGACCTGGAAACTAAAAACTGGACAAATGTACAGCAGAACTGACAAAAAAATTGTTTCAGTGTAAACACATATTTGTCAAACATATTCCCATATTGACTGCATGGAAATTATTTTTTTATCAGCCAAGAACCCGAGGTGTTTATCCCTGAACTTGGGAGGATGGAGCGTTTGCACAGTTCTCCCCCTTGTTTCGTGTCTGGCCTGTTCGAAAGATGAAACTGGAACCACTGATTACAATTTAGATATGGTAATGGTTATAGTTATGTCAGAATGCCAGGCACGCTGGAGTCTTGAGAAGTGATTCAGCACGTACAGTATCCCTGTCTCTCTTGCTGAGGCCCTCGGGCCATGTCGTAAATTTGGAATTCCCCGTCTGACTGGCTGAAATGACATCAGTGTGGGCAATCCACACACGAGACCCCTTTGGCCCATTGGGTCTTGATTACGAACATCCTCATACAGAGCTCTGGGAGAATTTACAATACTGGGTTTTCCGATGCTCATCAGATATTCTGGTTGTAAAACACTGATTACTCCACAAGGAGATCTGCTGTCAAGGGATACAAGTTAAAGAGTCTGAGAAGGAGAAAGTAAAAGTGGAGTGAGGTGGCTGTGTGAGAGAGCGAGCGAGTGCAGCGAGAAAAGGGAGAAAATGGGACAAAAAGACAGAGGCAGTATACCTCTTAACTGTTGCAGAAACTTATGATGTCCTTATGGTTCGATAGTCAATTTCTTGACAGAGAATACATTGGGAGTGAATACATTTTCACGTAAATGCCCTTTTCACTGTCTGCATTCAACAAATGTGATATAAAATTAAGAATGTCTTTTTCTATTTGGATATATGTTTCTCTATCTTTCAAGTCAAAGGGCGTAAGTGCATTTTACAGCTGAAACATAAATGTAATGCAAACCACGAATGTAAACAGCACAGCAGGGCGCACAGTGATAATTTTATACTTCTGCACCGATATGCATGTCATTCAGTTCCTGTACATGGATACCTCCCTATGATCAACCAATCAGACTGTGCAATCTCTTGAAGACATGATGTGAAGTTGAGATTCTTGATCAGCTATGTGATACCTATACAGAGACCTTCTACAATCCCAAATACACATCAAATAGCGCTTTTTATGTACGGACCAATTTTCGTTGAAGAATAAATTGTGCTTTATTTAGCTAAACACAAGCTATACACTTTGGTGTAGATAAAATATTACCCGCTGCCAGAGTCTCTGTGTTAGTAATAGTAGGTCGAGTTCATCTGGCTAACGTGCAGCTTCTCTGTTATAATGACAGTTTCACTGGCTGATAAATCAGCATTTTTATGGATGATCAGAAAAGTATTGCAAGAGTGAAGAGTCAGAATCCTGTTAACATAAATGACATAAATGATCTTCATCCAAATGCTCAACTTGCCCCTAGCAACGTATTCGAAAATAACTGCTTTGACTTTTTAAAAAAAGTTTGAAAATGGTTACAGAAATAGAATAAACCAGTAACAGTAGGCAAGCATGTAGGTAAAAATGTTTAATGTTTGAAAACCTTGTGATAAACAGAGTTACTGATGCGATAATGTGAAATCCCATTCTCATTACGCATAGAGAAATATGATATGGAACCGTATGGCAATGCCTACATCGCGAAGGCTACAGGGACTACAGGGTCATGGCAAAAAGTAATATGGAGAAGCACACAGATCCCACCACACCCAGAGAGGTATATACCCACAGACAAACATCCATCAGAGTCGATTTTGAAGTGGATGGTGAGATAAACAAAGATCAGAGTTAATGTAACCCAGAAATTCCTCTCTGCCTAGATGTTTGGCCAGAGAGCACAGCTTTTACACCAAATGACTTCCTTTCTCAACTCAAGTCAGCTCACTGGAGGATTCCAGCCCTGATTACGCTGGTCAACATGTTGGTGAAGAATGTGCTTGTAAAGCACATTTATAGCCATGTTACATCTTGAATTAGTTTTATTTATATCTCTGGGAGGAGTGAGTATCAAATTTGAAAGCCTTCAGGTGATCTGCAAAATCTCCACGCCTATTCTGTTATCCTGTCAAGGGAAGCGTTATAATCTGCAGTCATAAATCGGAACAGTGTGTTTCAACCCAGACAGCACGCTGGTAGATGCAGATAGAGACTGCATGATAAATGGCTCCAATAAAATTGAACGTGCTTACTATAATTTGAATAAAATTGGTCTATATGGAGGAACCTCTGAACCACAAGGCCTGGCAGTGCACAGCGAGTGTGGCTGTGCTAGACAGACTCTAATAGGTGGTAATCGCCATGTTCCCCCCTTTATTTTTAATGATGTCAGGGTTATTACAAGAGAGCCATCCAAGCCTGGGGTTTTAGGTTGCATCACTGTGTCTCCGTGTTCAGATGAGTGTGACCGGGGGCAGTGACATGCGCTAAATAAAATATGCACATATGCACACAAACACAGTGATACACACACGCACATGAGGACATGGCAGCATGGTAGCACACACACAAACGCACACCCACACACACACACACCCACACATACACATAGGCACAAATGCACACACGCATGGACGGACACACACCCACTCACACCCACACCCCCACCCACACCCACACCCATACACACAGACGTCTATGAGTTTCTGCCACAGTAGACTGCCAAAGATCATCAGTCACGTTTGTAATAGGCTGTTGATTAGTGTTCCTTGCTGTTCCTTTAAACACACCAGGACATGCCCATATGACACACATATACACACGCGCGCACACACACACACACAACCACTTTGACACATGCTAAATAAAACATCAGACCCCAGTAAACTAATCCTGCCCACATATGCTGAGCACAGCATGGGCAGCGTGCGGCATTGTACTGCTATATGACATTCTAAGGGCTTGAGTTTCAATTTGGAAAACCATAACATAGGTCCTAGCGCAGAAGCGGACAGTGTTTTCCCAGCTAATCTAAATCACATGGAACACACATGGATTTTGTCGCCGCTGATTTTTGTGCCAGTGATGTTGCTGCTTGTGTTGAAAACCCCCTTTGACACAAGAAAGCCCATTTGGTGCAATCAGTCATTTGGCTTTGATAGCATGACTGAGTAGATGCTTTTGATATGCCAGGTGATGTGCTGCTGAGCTTGCATAAGAACTTGGAGTGCAGACTGAAGCACACCCTGTCCCATCTGGAGGAATGCAGCCAGAGATGAGGGGAGATGACAAGGGTTCAGAAGGCAGTATGGGAAATAAACAAGGCCTCTGCTGACAAATTATGAGTTTGTTTGTTTGAAGAGCAGCCCCGACCCTCCTCTTTGTTCTGCGTGGCCATGCAGTTACCTTTAATTGGGCAAACTGTTTATGAGGCATCATTATTCAACACCGTAAAACCCATAATGGAGACCAAGTGAGACGGATCGGTTTGTCCTTGTTGCTGCTCATTTTTTTTTAACCCTAAGTCACTCCAAGCAGCTTCAGTGAGCGCCCAGTCTGCCATGCGCTCACCTTTTGGCCTGTGTTCACGAGTAGCATGCAGTGAGTTTGTGGTGGCATTATAACACACTACACTGCTAATGACACAGAGGGGGTCTTGTAAAGCTACTGTTATGCCTGCTTAGCCGCAGCAACGCTATTAGTAAGCCACAGTGCTTGGCTAGTTGCAGGAATGTGAGGCCCTGTATTGTTAAACTGTGCAAAACCCAGCTGCTCCGTGGGTAATATACAAGAATCCAACAGTGGTGGAGCCTTACTGCTAAAACTGGGACATCCGAGCCCAGTATAAATTAGTATAATGCTAATGTAATTACTTGTAATGACAATATTGAAGTTGCTTGGTGTAGCAGATGAGGGTAATTGATGTAACATTATCCATATTTCCATTGTGTGAACCCTCTCACTGCATAATCACAGATAATTACCCATTTGTTTGAGAAGACATGCTACAAATGTGCAAGTGCATGTGTACGTGTATGTGTATGTGTATGTGTGTGTGTGTGTGTGTGCCTTTGTGTGCATGTGTGTGTTCACATGCATGCCCAGGTGGTGATAGTCTGCATGCATGTATGAGTGCATAAAGATGAAACAAAGGTCAAAAGATGAAAGAAGAGAGACCAAAGGTGCTAATTGCTGCTGACTAAACTCATGCGGTGTGAAAGCAAAGGTTTCACGAAATGAGCCAATCATTAATTTTCCTCATAAAGGAACAGGGAACAGACCACCATGAGTTTTGTAATTGAGCTTCACTGTGAGTCAGCTTCCTTTTGTAGTTAGCTCACTGAGCTGTTTATTGTACATTTCACATTCAAATGTGTGCAATTATTTTCTATACTTTTTTTTCCAGAATGTTATGAAGCCTGTAGAGCACTGTTCTGTTTGTTTTTGTGCTCTGTATTTTTATGTGGACTTAGGAACATTCAGTTTCTTTAGCAGGTATGACACTTTTTTGACTTTACAGCTGTGGATAGATTACAGACGCAGCTCCAGACACAGGTGTGTGTTTGGCGTCTCTGACTCTGTGACATAGTGGTGCAACCTGCCTCAGAGACACCTCTGGGTCTGACCCTGCACATGATTTACCACCCCAGCTAACACACACACACACACACACACACACACACACACACACATGCATGCATACACGGACATAGACACACACACACACACACACACACACACACACAGGCACAGACAGAGACGTAAAATCTTGCATCAGAGGTTTCCGTTGGATTACCGTCCAGATTTTTTATGAATGCCTGGTTGATTTAAGAGTCTAGAGGAAACATAGTGTCCCATATTTGCAATATCCCATTACATTCAGAGACCCAAATCCAAACACAGCACTTTAGCAATGGCCGTAATGGCCTCGTAGAGCAGTAACCTAGTCTATCATATGGCTCAATATATCATTTAGATGTGCATAGCATGCTTTGCTGTCTCTATCCTGATAGTTATGGGAGACAGTCTGTTTCTTTCATGTGTACTACAGAGAGCTAGATACTTGGACAGCAGAGATTAAGCTCTTCAGGATTTTTAGGACTCTTCATGCTCTTTTTAGGACTGTCGTCACGCCTACAAAGAAGATAGTTTATTAGAGACATAGTTTACTAGAATGGTAAACTATGCTCCACTGGCCTGGCCTTCAACATTACACCAAGTCACTGGCCTTCACCATTGCTTTATAAGGCCTGACAAGACAAGTTCAAGCCTTGTTACAGTAATGCTTTCAGCTTAGTGGTTGAGTGGGGGTACTAATAAATTCAGTGGAAATGCTTCCAAAATGTGTCTGAGATAAACTTGTTGAAGACCTAGAGAAACATTACCGCTCAAACAAGACTATTTCCCATTAGTTTTATTTGTAACATTGGGTTCCTGTGAAGTAAACAGCCCAATGACCTTTGAAACTGAGCCAACTTTTTTAAAATACATTGCAAAATTCTTCATATTTTTGATGTCATTGTCAAAATCAGCCAGTTCTTCTTCTGATGAGTTGTGCAATGCTGTCTGCACTGCACAACATTTTCGCTGTATGCTTGTGCACAATTTATGTTTGTGTCTGAATAGCGTTAATCATCTGTTTGACTGTCTGACACATGAAGCCAGCACTTTAGTGTCTTGGTTCGTGTTGAAAATCAGACTGAAGGTAGTGCTTTCGCATTCATAAAGCCTCCGTTGCTAAACAGGCGCATCCGCTGGCAGAAATTCCACCTGCTTGGAAGACGATTGGGTCTGTGTTTAAACTGTAAAAATTCCTTACCATTGCCTTAGAGCGCTTTAGGCCCCAAGGGTCCACGTTTACAACACTCACAACCTGACCTTGCTGTGACTTAAGAATTTCATTAAAAACACTTTATACACGCAACAAGAAATTGCTGACAGAGGGAAGGAGAGAGAGAGAGAGAAATAGAAAGAAGACAGCTTTATTTTTAATAAAAGAATTTGTTACTCCTGATAGACTGAGGACCTGAACTTGATGTTGGATTTCTAACTTGTGGAGGATTTGACATATGAGAGCACCCCCGCACTCTGCACTCCTAACTCCACCCTAACCCACCTGCAGCTTACCTGCCTGTCCATCTTTTGCCTGTCTGTTTTTGAAACAAGAACCAGGAGGGAGAAAGAAAGTGAGGGAGACAGAGACAGAGAAAGACAGAGGGAGGGGGATTACAATCCTGCCTACTCGTCTATTGAAAACCATGTACTCCTCTACCCACTGTCCTGCCCCCTGCCCACCCACTCCCCCACCCTTCACCTCACCCCTCTCACCCTGGGTGGGGATCAGGTGTCCCTCTTTGAAATCTGGGATGGGATCAAACAGGCCATAGGTATTCGATCGAGCAGCCCCACTGCCACCAGGACTCTTAATGGAGGAGTAGCATGACTGGGACCTGGGCCAAACGGTGTGTCTATGAGGAGAGAGAGAGAGAGAGAGAGAGAGAGAGAGAGAGAGAGAGAGAGTGTGTGTGTTTTGAGCATCAGGGTTGTATTTTAGAGTTAACAGGCTGAGATGGTAGCATGACAAGGTTGGTCTCTCTTCCCCAGCTAAACTGGTAGGGAGCAGACACACATCTGGAGCCTATTGGTTAATCGTGGATTTCACAGCTTAGAGTCGCCGTAGGAATGCATTCTAAGTGCAAAAGAGAGAAATAGAAAAGGGGCTAGCTGCAAAGTTAGAAACTTGAGAATTCCCTCATGACAAAAGAATTTTGAGTGTTTATACTGGATGTTGTTAATAATTTAATTTATTAGCAGCAAATTATAGTCTCTGTTATGAGCCCCAAAGCTTTCGTCCAGTCTACTCAGCTTTGTGGGCCAAACCAAATCAGTTCAGCTCTGCCTTAGGTTATGTAAATTCAATCCACCAATGGAATATGGGTGGTATGGCCACTTGCCAAAAAGCTAAACAACCATATATTGAAATGCACGTTGTTTCTCCTCTGGTCTCTCTGCTGCTTTCCTGCCCCCAGTAATTGTTTTCAGATTGGTGCTCTGGTCCTTTTCAAATATTTCTGCTGAACTAATGGTTCTGCTTGTCTAAGATGTAATTTAGTTATTGTTTTGTGGTCAATTACAGTGGCATGTTATGTTCTGAATTACGGTTGTGGAAAGATGAAGAGATACAGACAGATCATATTTTGTTTGTGTGTTTCATATTGAGGGATTATTTTATGCCTTAGGAGTACAGTACATGGAAAAAGATATATGGCGAATCTACGTGCAATGGCCAAACATCACCAATGATTAGTGTTATTTAATATTTCTTTAAGTACACTGATGCAGCATGCCTGAACACACACATATATACACACACTTTGGCAGACCATCAAAACAGGCAGGAAAAAAGATGGAAAGTGCCATGGCTGGTTGCCAAATAACCTAGAGGTGTTACCTCCGTTCCCTGCCGCCCTCTAACCCAGTTCACATTCATAAGATGTTTCCTCCTTTTGCACCTTAAACAACATTGAGAGGTTGAGAGAGTGCAAGATAGAAAGAGAGATAGGAGGGAGAGATAGGACAGCAGCAAAGTGCTGGTGGAGACAGGAGAGCTGTCATGTTTGGATTTTGATATGAAGTGAGCAGACTCAGCCTGTGATAGCTGGTGTATTATGTTCATGTGGTTGCCAGGAACAACGAATGTCTTTGTAGAAACAAGTCAGGTAAACTCTGTTTTAGACTGCACGCGCACACACACACACACACACACACACACACACACACACACACACACGCACACACACACACACATGCCTTGACTGTAATGGTGCCTTGGACTGCACACAAAGTGCAAGTCGCAGACAAGTTCTCACGTTTCCCAAATGCTTACATTCCACTTGCTGTCTCGTCTTAGCCGGATCCCAGTGTCAGTCCCCACAGTTTACACAGTCAGACAAGCAAGCCGAGGAAGCGCCAGCTATGACAAGGTGACATCCAAGGCTTTGCAGCCCTGATGGATGCTCTCACAGAGATGAATCAGGCGGGTATTTGTGTCTCCGGACAGGCACTTTACAAAGCTAAATCTCTCTGAGACAAACACCTTGGGCGAGCAGGGAGGGAGAGTTTAAGCCATCAAAGAGTCACAACAGAATTTACGTGTTTAGTTAAAGTGAATCCTCTCTACCGGCTCTGCGTCTGCCTCGGGATCATTGGATGAATTGGTTTCAATAAAGGTGAGAAGGACCAGTAACAGTGTTCCTGGGAATGCGTTCATTGCTTCCTGGGGACTGTGCACAGATCTGTTTCATAAAGATGACAAGTCTTTAATTCAGTGGAAGTATACACTGTAAGTACACATGTATCATAAATACCTCCACACCTAGCTATTAATGTTTATCTTTTTTGTCTGTGGCCTTTCAGCCTGTCATAAAACAAAATATTGCTTGCATTATGACTCTTTTGTTTGCTATTGAAGGGAAAGAGGAAACTATGGATCACTATTACAGTAAAAAGTGTACACACCAAACCATATCCGTGTGTGTGTGTGTGTGTGTGTGTGTGTGTGTGTGTGTGTGTGTGTGTGTGTGTGTGTGTGTGTTTACATCTATTCATCAACCTCAGCTTTTAATTGTTCCCTTGAACCTTGTGTGTTTACATGTGCGCTCCCTATGTCATCCCCTTTGCACTGAGAATGATGGTGACTGGTTCTGGTCTGTCAGTAGAATGTGTGTGTATGTGTGTTTGTGTGTGTGTTTGTATAGAACACAGTTTGAATAGCGCACACAGAGTGCAACTGTGTACATTTACACCGCTATGCTGGCTTGCTGTTTATTGCTCTTTGCCGATGTGTTTCTAAAACAATGATTAAAGCTCTTTTCTATTTACAAAAGAGAAAGAAATGTGTGTGTGTGCATGTGTGTGTGTGTGTGTGTGTGTGTGCACATGCACGTGCGAGCACTTCCCACTTGTTTGTAAATGCTTGTAACAGCGCTTACTTCTCAAACTATGGTAGTATGTAAATAAATAACCATTTCCATGATAATTTGCCGCTGATTAAGATTCATGAAAGGGCTTGTGTTTAAACACAATGCCAACAGTGTAGTATGCTGCCCCCTGGTGGTCAAATATAATACTAATAATAAAACTCAGCATATCAAACCTTCCACATTTCTCCCAGAAATTTTTACATGCAGTTTGTCATCAAGTGTCACTTTTCTCCTACAGTTTTTTTTTTTTTTTTTTTTTTTTTTTTAATTACTGTTTATTTATTGCTGCATTTAATATGTAAAGCCAAGTCTGGATACAACAAAACCCACAGTGAGCAGTTATCTGGAGATATTAAAATCCACTGTCTCCTCTCCTCCCTGTGTGCTACTTTGAGTCCAATTGTAGTTTGTTGCTATCTAGATCAAGCTCCACTACCTTCGCTGATCCCTGCCGCCGCTCCTTTTGCTCACTCAGTCCCCTGGCTCTCGCAGAGTCAGCCATGTTGCACATCTGATGAAGAGTGCTGGAAACCCAACCTCTCATTACCTCCCTCATTACTCCCTCATTACTCTGTGCTCCACAATGGGCACCTGTTTCCTTGCTTCACCCCCTACCCCAGAGAAACACACACACCTACACACCCAAATGCACCTCCTGCCCTCCTCCCTCCTCCCCCCGTGGGCCCCAGTGCTCTCTGAGGTCCAGGGCCCTGGTGATCAAGTATCTATAGCTCTTTGTGTGCTCTTTTGTATTGGAGCACAAAGGCAAGCTGTCTCTCACTACATCTCCCTTTTTTTCTTACTCTAATTCTCCCTACCGCACTCTCTCTATCTCTCCTCCTTCCCTTTTTAATGCCATCACACTTTCTTACACTCTTTTTTGTCTGCGTTGCTCCCTTTGCTCTCCACTCTTGCTCTCTCTCACGCTCTCGTCTTTTTGTCACTTTGTGAAGAAGCATACGTGCAGTGTTTTCCACTTGTGAGCTTCACGTGCTCCTGTTCAGTTCCCTTAACGGCCACTGGAGAGCAGCAGCGATTGTCACATCGATCTCAGTGGAAAATGGTGTCTGGAATAAAATTGGGGTGACAATTCATCTGAATGACTGCAGCATGTCAGTCGTACCCCTTGTGGTTTATGCAACCCAACATCGAGCTGTCACAGCAGTAAGATTTAGAGGTATAAATATAAGACCAACCTCAGCTCCCCAGACAGAGCTCATTATCTGTTTTAGTGTCGTGCTGTGTTTGGCTCACAGATTTTAAATGATCTGTACAGTATGCCGGGCGTCCTGTCACTGCATTTAAACTGCCAGTGTAACATGAGGTATGTTTTGTTTAGGAGGACTGAATGTGGTAGCTGAGCTGCTTAATGTGGGAACACACAGAGGTTGATCCCCCTGTAGTCACACTGAACTAATAAGTCCCTGTAATCTGAGAGGGCTGCTGTCTCAACCACGCTGTAAATCCATACACACCATGCAGCCACGTTCATGTGGTTTCCCAAAATGCCCAGGCTGTGTGTATGCGTGTGCGTCTATTTGTCTCTCTGTCTATATATAGGCATCTTTACAGAGGACACCCAAGGGAGTGTATATGAAAATGGAGCTGGTCCATAACTGGTGTGTATCATCGGGCTGAGTGCCAGCCATCTATATATGTTCAGCTGTGTTTCCCTTTTGTCAGAGCACCAGCCTTCACTTATGGCGCCTCATTGCCTTATTAGTGGCAAAATCTAGGTCTAACCTGGCATGCGCTGTGTTTTACTGCAAGAATTCAGCCATCAATGCAACAGTATTTATTTAAAAGTTGTTTCTGTACTTAACCTGAGCCCATATTGTTACAGCTGGTGGCAAACACTACATATAAAGGGTTATACAGTTTTTTTCATTCGCTTTTTCCAGTATAATGAAACTGGGATCCACTTTGTCGTCATCTTCACCTCCAAACCACAGCAGAAGTTTTCTTTTGCAAATGTGTTCATACCTTTTCATTGGATTCACACATTTTTCAGGCTCTTTTGCACAACACTTCTCACATGTGTCAATTACATGGCCCTGACTCCATTGACTTCACTGTGGTAGTCAAAAGCAAAACATCTGCTCACAGCTGATAGAAATGAGCTGCATCACTGTGAAATCACTAGTGCACCTGCACCACTACCCCTTCCACAAATCACCATTCACCAATCAATCAGTATGCACCTACAAAAAAGGGGCCTATAAATTGTATTCTGTATTTTTTTTTCTCAACTCCTTTGAGTTTTTCTGTGTAATACTGTATGTGACTTACCGTATTTCAGTTTTTCCCATCAATACAGTAAAATTTCACTTCAAAGTCTTTCTGAGTTTGGATGCAATTCTTTACTGTAAGTTCACATTTGAATGTGTAGCTCACAGGAGAACCTTGTTCAAACTGACAGCTGTATTTTGTATTCTGCTGTCAGCTGTGTTACAGTACAGTAGAGCTGATTGAAGGAATCTACTCATTTGGGCAGAAGTTGAGTTGTTTGAGGGAAATATTGGATTTCCCTACTTGCTTTACAATATGTAACTATGTAAATTGTCAAAAATATGACTGCAATACACACAGGAAAAAAGTAAGGTTGAACCTGCTCAGACTAAAAAAGGTGTGTTGCATTTTGGTGTTGAGTATGAAGTGAGTGAGTGGCTGGATTATGTCGCTTGACTGCAAGTTGTATTGGGCGGTGACAAAATGTGCTTTTGCTGCATGTTTGAAATGTTTTGTCATGGTAAGAGCCTTTTGCAAACAAAATGTGTTATTTTGGGAAGTGCACCTCTCATTAGGCCTATGGATTAACTGTTTTGATACCAGCATTTCTGAGTTGACAAAGGAGGTAAAGCGATTGAAAAAAACTGTAAAAGCACACTGAATCAAGCATGTGTTAAGTACGGTAACAATATGGAGGCTGAGCATATGCTTTCCTATAAATTCATTACCTCCCTTATGCTGATCCTGTAATAGGAGAGCAGCAATAGTTGCACTGCTTCTGTGGCAACGCAGGCTACCTTATCTGATTAGGAATCTTTTGATCTGAAACAGTGGCTCCTTGGAAAACAGGTAAATGACTGGAAGTGCATTATGAACCATGGTTCACGTGGAGATGACTGGAACCCGCTGATTCCACGCTGTAGCCAATCTGGAATCAGCATGTCAGAACATATTATACTTGTTTTATCCAGTCCTCATTCTGGCAAGGGAATTATTCACTTTCTTTGGGATATGTGGAAATGTGGCCAAAATCTAAATAGATGCTTCACATTTAAGCTTTAGCATAGCTGAATATTCAGTGTAGCATCTGTCATACCATCTCGCTCATTCCAACAGTATGTCTCTGTGCAGAAGCCAACAAAAACTATTTTGCGTGATTCAGTATGTATAAAAAAAAAAAAAAAAAAAAAAAAGCATCATACACTGTCCTGTCTGGCCAACTATTGTGCAATGGACTTTGGATGTGAGTCTCCTAATCTGCATACTGTGAGCTTGACATGGACGAATTTGATAGCTTCAGGCCCCTGTCTTCTCCTTCCAGCACCATGTTTCTTTGATGTTTGCATCACTCGCATTGCTTTCGGTTTTATTTGGATTCAGGCTCTGCATTAAGTTGCACCTGATGTTCAGTGCATGCTTCATAGGTTTGTTTTCCTTTAACACACACACAAACTCTGACAAATAGAAGGAAAGTATTTTTCATTTGCATTACGGGCATTTGCATTATTCTGATGTGACTGCTTAGCAGATTGGGCAGTGTTTATTTACAGCGATTAAAAAAAAATTGAATTATTTATTGTATATAGGAGTTCATAACAGCTATCTCAAGACCATTTTCATTTTAATGTATTTATGTTTTATTTAGCCTGCAGAGTCTCACTGAGATACAAGATCTCTTCTTCCATGGAAACTTTGTCAAGACGTAAAAAACAATTTCACATGATAGAATACATATAATCCATAAAAGCAACACAAGGGTACTAGTGAAGGAAGGGGGCATGCATGCTATACTGTTTAAATAAACCATCCTTTTTCCAGATAATATCAATCAAAAAACCACATTAGTAGCTTGATTCGTATATGATACTGGCTTTTGCATCAAGATTTGGGAGTTGGAAATTGTGTTATGTGAAGCATTACATACAGCAGTTGGCTCTGTTTTTTCCAGGAATGAAATTGATCTGTTTTTGCAAATAAACCCTCCACCCTTATCTGTTTTCCTTCTCCTTTCATTTTTTTCTCCCTCCTCAGGGTCTTCACCCCATCATCTCTCTTTTTCCTCTCTCCTTCACAGTCACTCTCCCCTCCTGCTGAAAAGTCTCCTGCTCCAGCAACCCACTAGTGCACAATGACATATGAAAAGGGAGGAATGAAGCAAATAGAGATAGGCATGTGGTGCGCATAACAATTTTAAAGGATCTGCACACTATTCTATTCTCAGTCTTGGGGAAAAAAAAAAAAAAAAAGCCTGCTGTCTGGTTCTTTATCTTGACTCAGACTTGACTAGGATGAGTCTTTGCCTTGCCTTGGGAGGTCTTGACTGCATGTCTGCATCCAACTCATTAGGTTTTCTGGCCCACTTCATCCAATTATATTTCTGAATGCATAATTCTGATAAGGTGGGAAATGGAGTTCTTTGTTGAAAGATGGGCTGCTGGATAGTTGGCCGCGTGGCCGGGCGGCCAGTCTGGAAAACTGAATGAATGGTGGGCTACAAAGATGAATTTGATGGTGTAGCTCTCACACTGAGAGGCTCCATCTGGTTGCCTGTGGCGTTATTCCACCATGTGTAATCACAACAAAAACAAAGCTCGGCAACATCTTACCACCCTCAGCATGCACGCACACACACTCACACACATACACACACACACACAGAGAAACACTCACACACAGGATGTTTGATCCAGCAGCATTCCATCATGGAGGATCGCCCTCAATCCTGGAAAAAAACAGTAAAGTGGGTCATGTAGGAAATACTGGAGAGTTGGTTTATCACAGCAGCACATGTGGGCTGGTTCGTTTTTCACAGGCATGCCGAGTTACATGTCAGTGCAGTATTAACCAGGGCCGCTTTCACTGCAAAGGCCATGTTACCTGGGCAAGATTTGAATGAAAACTAATGGAAACGTTGTATTTTTCCACTATATGTGTGTTCCTTATAGCTTGCTCCCGTTAACACCAGTTGTGTCCCAGTTGTTAGACCATCGCAACACTTAATAATAAATCTGACAACTTTTCAAAATGGATTTACAAAATGTTTCAGGTAAGCAAAAAATATAAGCAAATGTAGATATAAACAGTAGCGAAATAAAAAAGAATTCCATGCTTAAAGGCAAATGCTCAGAATAACGACAACAATTAAAACAAACTTCAAATCATAGATCGAAAAATCGTTTTTAATGGCATAAAGGAAGACCTGATATCTCTGATCAAGGACTTTTTTTTTTACTAATAGGTATGAATAAAGAGTTTTTTTTATTATTAATATTATTGTTTCTGTTCTGTTTGTTCTGTTTAAATCACAAAAAGACGAGAGCGTGAGAGAGAGCAAGAGTGGAGAGCAAAGGGAGCAACACAGACAAAAAAGAGTGCAAGAAAGTGTGATGGCATTAAATAGGGAAGGAGGAGAGATAGAGAGAGTGCGGTAGGGAGAATTAGAGTAAGAAAAAACACACAAAACTCCACTAACTTTAATATTTTGAGTACTAAAAGAAGTTGGTGAACTTTTAGCAGTAATTTAGCCCTCATATGAACAGAACCGTTTTTGCCAGTGGAAAATATAAAAACACAATCCCTGTGTGTATGTGTCAATGTGTGCATGCGCACATGTACATGTTTGTGTGGCACGTTTCCTTTTGTGCCACAGGCTTGTAATTACCAGCTTCTTCCCAACACAGCATTGCCTTGCTGGTATGAAGTGATCATATAAAGTCTATTTTTACATGAGCTGAATGTATTTAAGTCGCTAATTACGTCCTAATGATTAAAAGTTTGCCAGGAAGCCTAGTGTTGCAAGCATTGCTAATTGAAAGGGCAGGAAGTGGTGTATGTGTGTGTTTTGTTTGTGTGTGTGTGTGCATGTGTGTGGTGAATAGGAAAGAAAGCCTCATGGAATTTGTGATTGAATCTAATGAAAAGATCTCAACCATCTTTTTTTCCTTTCCTATCCTGTTGTGAAGATGTGATTCCTTGCACAAACATCTTTCTCTCTCTCTCGCTCTCTCCCTACACGCACACACACACACACACACACACACACACACACTGGCCCTGTGTGTCTTTACTGTATGGCTGTGTCATATGCCATTGTCCTATCATGTGTTTGCAGCTGCAGATCTGAATTCCATATAGTTGACTAGGAGATGACAAATTTAAGCACCTTTGTGTGTATGTGTGTGTATATATGTGTGTGTGTGTGTGTGTGAGTGTGTGAGTGTGTGTGTGTGTATGTGTATGTGTGTGTGTGTATTTCCAAGGGGGAAATATTGTGCAGTGCTGCTAATCAACACAGTGACGCAACATTACATTTTTAGCACAGAACAACAAGTTTAAAACACAGAGAAGTGAAAGCACAATGGTGCGTGTGTGTGTGTGTGTTTGTGTGTGTGTGTCTCAGCAGACTGTGACTGTACCATGACGGCTGCCTCCCTCCCTCTCTTTCCACCAGACTGCTACTTTGTCTTGAACCGTTTGAGATCATTGATGCCACAACACACTGCTCGTCCCTTTCCACCACGTGTTACATAACATGTGAATACCTTTCTTTCTTCTTTTCTTTCTCTCCGTCTCTCCACCTCCCCTTCAAGTCACATCACTCTCCTTTGTCAGACTCACCACACCTTTGTAGGTCTCTCTGGCTCTCTCTCTCTCTCTGTTCTAATCAGTGCCTGTGGTGAATAATTCACTCAGTGCAGTGGGGACTGAAGCTCTTTGATTGGCAGCTTTATTCTCTTGTCTGCTACATTATTAACGTGCCTCCATTGGGCATTGTTGCCATGGTAAAGGCCATTACAGGCCAGGGGCCAGTCAGCAGATTAATGGAATGACCCCCCCCCCCACCCCCCACCCCACCCCCCCACCCCCCCTATTCCTCCATCACTGGTCCCACCTCTCCTTTCTGTTCCTCTCTCTCTGTCTTTGTATTGTCCTCCTGAAGGTCACTGTGTGGTGGCGGCACATGGTGCTGAGCCTGTGAGATGTTTAAAGCAGCTGTTCGATGTTAGCAGCGTAGAGGGCTGTGCTCACACACACAGCTCCATATGTCTCGAAGGGCGCATGAAACTTCTTTCACACTGACCTAAAATCCTGTTACCACCGGGGACTTGAGCTCAGTGTAAAAGGGTTAACCAGCATTTTAGTCCTGCATTATGAATAAGACAACAGTCGAGGGTCATTTTTTAATTTAATCAAATTTATTTTATTTAACAGGGACAATGCACATTAATAAACATTTCTGTAAATGTGCCAGAATTAGTTTTCATCTGCAGTCCCTGGTCAGTTACTCACGCTGCCTAAATGTAAGAAGTAAAAAAAATAAAGATAAAAGACACAACACAGCAAAATTATGGAATTACCAAAGCATGCTGACCATTAGTACACTGACACTTGTTAAAATTTAAATTAAATTTCACATAGCTGAAATGATTTGGTCAAAAGTGTTGGACAGGATGACATTAAGCAGCATTAAGCAAACACTGGCATGCAGCCCAATGTGTACCATGAAGTATACAGCTTCATGGTGTTAATGTGTAGTAAATGTTAGTACAGTAACACCGGACAACATGGACAACTTGAACTGGTCAGGGCAACTTTCCATAGTGTAAGAAGACACTCGTTACGGGATATAGTTGAAAAACACAGTGCATAAAGCAAGCAGCATACTTGTAAAAACAGCATATAAATCCCAGTGAAGTTACACTCAAAAAAGAAGCTTCAGCTTCGATTGGCAGAGGCATAAATGGGTCACCCACTAACATGTGGTCCATGTAAGGCAGGATGTGTTCTACATTCTAGGAAGGCACTGCTAACCACAGTGTAACTTTAACTTGTAAAATGATAAATTACCAATAAATCAACATCTTTTGGATTGGACTGTGATTTGAGTTCACAGTATAGCTCTGAAGAGAGATGCCAAGGCTGAAATGTTAGAGAAAATGCTGCATTTTTGTTGGATGAATGTGTGTGACTCCAGTTAACCTGAAGGTGCAATATGCAGGTCAGGACAGGGTCGGATTTGTTTTTTAACAGGTTGTTTATAAAAACCCATGTAGTAAAAGCACCTGCTAGGTCAGGCTGAAAGTGTCACACAGCTGCAACTACTGCAGTGTGGTGAAATTACACTGAATGTACAAAATATCAGGGGCTGCAACTCAATATATCCTGGTATTGAGTTGCGGCCCCTTTTGCCCTGTCCATATCTCAAATGTCCTTCGCTAGTTCATCTGTTTCTCTTTATCTACCTCTTCTCCTTCGAGACTGGCATAAATTTAATAAGGGAAATAAAAAGGCATAATGGTTTTTCCCCTGGATTCACCCCAGAAGTGCGCCTCATGAAAACAGAGAGTGTCCTGAGTATTTTGTACATTAAGTGCACAGTTGAACAAGGAGGTGCTTCACCTGATTTCAACTCAAACCTGTTGGGATTCTTTTACACAGTTTACTTTTTCTATTTTTTCTATTTTTTTTTTTTTTCACTGTGTTCACTAATGGTACCCTTCCCACCCCTATGTCATCATGTAAATGAGTCCGGGCCGAGATATGACAGTGATAATTACAACTCTGGGGCCTCCGTTCCACAACACGCGTCTGAAATTACTTCCCCAAGAACAATCATGGTTCTGTGGCCTCAGTTCCCCTGTGACACAGATTGCTTTTTGAATATTTCAGACGTGGGTCTCCCCTAAGGAAAAACACCCATGAACACACACATGCACACATACAGATGCACAAATGCTCATGCACGCATCTGAAAGTGCCCACACAGACATACACAGAGAGCGAGAAAGATAGATTCAGGGTTTGGCTATGTTGAAAGAAATATGAGACGACAGAGTGGATTTAAGGGTGAATATGGAGGAGGATTGAAAGATTGAAAGATTGAGAGGGAGGGGAGGAAAAGGCAGGACTGAAGGAGGGAGGGTTTTGGGTGACGAGGTACACTGGAGGACGAAATGACGGTAAGTCTTGTAGAGATTAAGGACACCACAGATGCAGTGTAATTGAGATTTAAGTGTGCCAATGTCATTCTGTTTATGGGGATGTGTGGGTGAGTTGGTGTGTATGTGTGTGTGTGTGTGTGTGTGTCCGTGTGCACGTGTTCTCTGAAATTCAATTCACACTCTCTCACATCCTCTCGATGCCCGAGGAAGTCATCTGTCAAAGTGGGTGGCTTGGGAGGTTTGTATGTGTGTGTGTGTGTGTGTGTGAGAGAGAGAGACAGTGTGTGTCTACAGCATGTGTGTGTATGTATGCGTGTGCGTGTGTGTGTGTGTGTGCCTCTGTCTGTTTGTGGCAGTTTTTATTTGCTCTGATTCCTCCAGTTGCTCAGGCTGTCCATAGTCCCAGCATTATTAGCCCTTTGCCCTGGTCTGTGGGGAAAAACAGAACAAAAGCACCCTACATACTTAGTATAACCTCTTCTTCTCTTCTCTTCTCTTTTCTCCTCTCTTCTCTTCTCTTCTCTTCTCTTCTCTTCTCTTCTCTTCTCTTCACTTCTCTCTTCTCTTCTCCTGTCTTTTTGTTCCCTCTCTTCACTGCATAAAAAAAATAGCACGGGTTCCCAGGACAAAAGCCTTAAGAACACCAAAGTGCAGATGTGCTGACTTTGTAATCCCTGAATGACGACACTCAACAAAAACGGTATGCTGGACTCATTAGCTAATTATAGTTCTTTAAGGATGTACTTTGCAGGAGGGGCCCAGCTCTCCACAGATTCAGGTACTGAACCCTTTTAAGAAACAGATGGGAACTTTTTGGGATGGGATACATTTGGAACTATTCTGTCACAGCCCCATCATTAATACAGAAGGGGGTCCATGTAGCTCAAAGCCTTGACAGTGTAAAGCAAGACAGGTTTAGCTGCGTAACAAGAACAGTACATCCCTCCACACTAACAGGGGAATAACATGAAGCTAGAGATGGCAGTAGCTATAAGTCTGCATTACAGTTTGTGTATGCATGCATGAATGTGTGTGCATGTGTGTGTGTGTGTGTGCTTGAGATAATCATAGAATCAGCAGCCTTTTATGGGAAGCTTTGAGAAATTGGGTTAGTTCTTTCATCACATTGTCCTCTTGCTCTCACAACGGGGAACAGAAAGCTTATGTCTCTAATTAACAGGCGCACAATTACAGGGACACAATGCACCAAATCAAAGAGAAAGAGAGTGACAGAGGAACTGAGCGTGTGCTGTTTGTGTCTGAGAAAGCAGGTTGGTAATCTGTTGATAAGCGCGTATTTGTTGCAAAACTAACAAGGCATGGGCCGTAGGGTTAAGTTGCAGTGATTCACAGTGTATTGTTCTCTGGGAATAGCAACAAAGGATGTCGTATGTCTCTTTCCAAGCAGGGAAGTTGGAGACGTAGTCTACTGACAACGCTGGAGAGACAGTTCACTGAATAGGCAATGATTATATTCTGCTTGCATGCCACTCAGTTGGGAAAAAGACCAGTTTGACACATAAATCTGTGTGTGAGTGCCCACTTACCCCCACTGTTTGGAAGAGGTTGTAACACGTGCTGAGGGCTGGGCTTAGATGACACATGCATAAAAAGGTGTTTGTTGTCTCTGTCCACAGCAGCAGAGATTTCTGAATGCCAAAACTGAATAATTTATCATGGCAACACCTTTGAGAGAGTCTAGTGATGGGAGATGAAGAAGGATGGAGAGTGGATGAGTCTTATGAATGAGTGAGTGCAAAAATGATGGCGGAGAGAACGAGAGTGGAGTGTGTTTGTGTGTGTGTGTGTGTGTGCATCTGTATTGACATCTCAAGAGAAGAGCTGGTATTTGGAGGGGCTCATGGTGTTCATGAGTAAATCCACATGCATTTTAATCCACTTGCATTTTAATCTGCAGTAGTGGCGTGGCACTGATGGACGACACCACCGAACATATTCACACTCTCTGCTGTAAATGGCACGCACATGTAAACACACTGCCTGCTGGAAGGTGGACTGGAGTTTTCCCTCAAGATTTTCTCATCATTTTCTCTTTCTTTTCAAAAAACTTATGATATGATCTTCTTATTGTGTTATTTTTGTTAACGTGGGTGCAAATATATATTCATAGCTTTATTTTTCTGACATATTTGTGTTATAAAAAAAAAAATTAAAAAAGAAAGAAGAAAACCAGGTTCAACATGAAAAGAAGGACAGCAGTGGAAAAAAGTATATAGCCATAAAGGTGTGGCTGGGACATTACATAAATTGGTATTCATTTGGTATTCATGCATTTATTAAAACAGGCTAAAAGGTGACATGGTAATGACCATTCTTCAGAATAAATTCTGAAACTAGTGGGTAACCAGTTAATTGAGGCCCACATTAGGGTTATGAAAGTGAAAAGTCTTGTGATGCAGTTTAGGCAGCGATAAAGAGAGCTGCAGGGGTCCAGCAGAGAGGAAATAAAAATATGAATGACTTTCTATTGATAGCTGAACGGTACAAATAAATGACTCCACAACTACACATCAGAGGTACAATCAGCATCAAAGATAGCTTTATTCTCTGACAGCTGTATTTTTGATATTTTGTTTTGATTCAAGTGAAGGTTCATGAAAATAAACACTGATATTTGTCTTTATTGGTTTCATCAGTGAGGCATCTTTGTGGTTGTCATTTTGCCGCTCCAGAAAAGATCAAATTTCTCTGTGAATTCCAGGTCGATGATGATGCTGTACATTTGGATTTCAGCCAACTGAGAAGGAAGCGGTGCCAGGTAAATATGCAACAACCCCACAGCCAAGAACTGCAACAGGTTCCAAGCATCAGTACCCATTTCCCTGTTGCATCCAGCTCAGTTTGCAGTTGTGTAAATCTGCTGTGAGGACCTCTGACCTTTGCTTTTTGGTGGTGTTTGAGCCAGTGTGTTTGATGATGCTGGAACAGTTTTGTATGTCTGCTGTGAGATCTTGCAATATGTCCAAGCTGCATACTCCAGGGAAACAGCAGGCATGTGTCTGTCTGATCTTGAGGGCTGTTACTAAGTCAAACAGTGAGCTGGAGGACTTACAGCCGGGAGACCATCCCGGATTCTGTGAACTTTTTTTGTTTACCCACAGACTTAAAAGTTCCTCCCAGCATGCTCCTGGTAGCAGGAGGGGATCCATGCTGCTTGCTATAGCTAGGTCCTGTGGAGATAATCCTCACAGGCGTACACTGCAAAAACTATAAAAACAAATTCCCAAATCCTCAGGGCAGAGGTTCAAAATTTGTTTAAGTATCCAACTGCAAACACATTTACACCGAATGTGTGTAGAATATGACACAACAATGAAAAATATATGGTTCAATCTGCAATTTGCAGGTACCATGGATTCATAAACAGATTAGGTCACTTCACAATCCTGAATGGCATTTGATGCTGGTTTTTTGCAATAAATCCTCATATTTGGAATTAGCTTGCATTTAACTAACAGCCTCTGTGCACAGGTGTAACTTTCATCTTCTACACCGTCTATAGGCAGCCTTAACCTTGACTCTGGGGCAGTCAATCTGGGGTGTCAAGAGTGCTGCACCATCATGATAATTAGATCCAACAAAGTCCCCTGCTAAACCAATCAGCCAGCATTCAGCCTTGCAGGACGGAGCACTAGGTCTTCATGTGTGCTGTAATATGTTAATGAAAGTAAATGGTCATAAGGAGACTGCTGAATATGCATATGTGACCTTGTACTTGAGGGGACTAACAATTAGTGCATTGATTATTTTAATGTCCTCTAACACAAGCACATACGCTTGCACATTTGTTGTACGCATGGCATGTAAAGAACCGACTTCTAATAAAAAGGAGGAAAAAAACGTTCTCTATAATTCTTGGACAGTAAAAATGGATGAGACAGGAAGAATAATGGGAGGAGGTGTGACGGGATAGGAGGTGAAGAAGGGGAGGGAGCAATGACAGGAGCGAAAGGAGATGAAGTAAAGGAGAAAAGTGCATGTTCTTAGAGTTGCTGTTGGCAAAGACAGGCTGACCCACTTACCAAAGATGTACGGCCTGAGAGAGCGCACATGGAGGCCAGCGAGGCCACCAAGGAGTGTGGGTATGTGTGTGTGTGCGCCCGTGCATGTGTATGTGTATTCCTGTTCTATACTTCTGAGGACCAGATGTCCTGACAAGGAGAGCAAAATGAGGAATATCCTTCAAAATGAGGACATTTCAGTTGTTTCACTTATAAGGTTAGTTCTTGGATTTACATTTAAGGTTGGAAGTTGGATCAGTTTTAGGCTAAGGTAAAAAGGCATGCAGTGGAGAGGGTTAGGGCAGTGTTAGGGAATAAATGTGGGTCAAGTACAGTACCATAACATAAATGTCTGTGTGTTTGTGTGTGCATATGTGTGTATGTACAAGCACTTAGAGGGCGGGCTTTGACAAGGCACAGATCTCTCACGAGACTCACAGAACTCACACACACACACACACACACACACACACACACACAAGCTCCATACCCTGGAGCTTAAACACCTTCCTACTTCTCTTTCATCTTTCTGTAAAACACACAGCAGGAGAAAGCCACAGCAAAGAAAAATGGAAATGGTCTTGATGGGTGGCCTGCAGTGGAAGCCATCTTTGAAGTCCCACGTCATGCATTTGTACTTTTGGCAGCTGCTGCAAGCTATTTTTCTTTTTTCCTGCCCACCCAGTGTAGTAAAGTAGCACGTAGCAACAATACTGCACCAGAAAACTTGATTTGTATATCAAATGACTGGTTGACCTTTCTTTGTGCTGACAAGAAAACAAAGCTAGCTATTAGTTGATCCAGCTAGAAAGCTAGATTCTCCCAAGGAGTGGAAAAACAGTGTATGACAAAACATGCAGTGATATTAAGTATATTTACCTTCTGATGACAATATTCACCACATTTCTCAGTGCTTGTGTAGCCATAAATCAAGAGATAATTTAGGACACTTGTATTTCACTCTTAATCTATGTTGTTGCTTACAGGGGGAGACAGCAGTCATTGGTCCAAAAAATGTACGGCTCTTGTTTAAATGGAAGTCAATAGACCTTTTTTTTTACAGCAGCCATTTTGCCATCAATAGCAGGGCAAGCTTAGGTGCTACTAATGACATTAATTACCAGAAAGGCTGTAGTACACGTAAACGGACCTGAACCTTAATTAATGTCATTAGTAACACTTGTCTTTGCCCAGGTGTTTCATGTAAAAGTAAAAGTGGACACTGTGAGAAACGTCTGTGGAGTAGATGCCTTGGTGGACTTTACAATCAGTTCTTTTGAGAAAACGGTTTGTGACATCATGAATTGATCATGTTGCCGCTCATGCCCAACATGTTCCTCATGTACTGATAATTTGGGAGAAATATGTAATGTTGTCTGTTAATAAAACAAACAAACAAACAAACATGCAAACAAAAAACTTCTCTTCTGAGAGACTGCATCTTTTGAAGAAGTCCAGGACTTTTCGGATTGGCTTAAAATGGCGCCCAGCCAGTTTTTGTCAGAAACCAATAACTCCCCTCACTACATACAAAATGTTAAGATCTTCTGCCAGTTACCGCACTGTACTGACATCTGAAACTAATTTGGGTTAGGATGACTATATAGCATCTCAACAAGTGGGGTTGGAACACACTTCTCTGTTTATCTCTGTTTACTTTTATCACTAACTTTTGCAAACTTCTATATTCTCATTTTCTTGATATTATGTTTGCAGCTTGTAATTGTCTATCTAACCATAAAAAAAAAACAAAAAAACAAACAGCAAACACATCAACCCAAATCAACAAGGTTTTATTTACTTGGATTTATGTGCTAAATGTCATTCTCGTGTGCTAAGAGAGGATAAATTCTGCAATGTGGCGAGCCGTACATCCACGTTTCGCTGCTGTGTGTATCACACAACCATCTGGACCGACTGGGGACACGAGAGCTTCCCTCAACAGAGTCTTGGTCAACAGACAGAGAAGCAGACGGTGATGGAGAAAGGAACATGTAAAATTGAGATAAACTGCTGACACAGATGGGCAAAAATATGTTAAATCTACAAATAAAGTCAATAATTCCTTCAACAAATAAATCATTTTTAAATGCTTGCAGAAACAAATATATTCAGTTAAATTTCAACATTTAAATATTGCCAAATAAACTAGTTGAGATGATTTTCAAAATAAAGAAATGGTTCACTTTTTTTTTTTTTTTTGGAAACAGCGACAGCCAAATATCTTTGCATACACAAAATCCCACTTGCTTAAATGGCTTAAACAGCCTACAAAATAGCCAGTGGTTGGTTGAATCTGTTTGTTTGTTTGTTTGTTTGTCAGTGTTCTTCCACACCATGATCGCAGTTGTTCTCAAGTGATGTTTTGGGCTTGGCGCTAATAGTTTTGGGACCGAACAGGCTCAATGCATTCTCTACCTTGTGAAGTTTATTAAGCTCAGAATTTAATCTAACTCCTAAATCATAAACATGAGAAACCTGGACAAATGAAACTCAGGAAATGGAGCACATGGTTTATTTAGCAGCTTAATAACTAAATTACTGGGTGTGTTGCATATGTGCCTACAGCCACAGCCAAACCTGGTTCTTTCTTAACCATTTTAACAGCTGATGTAGCATAACTCTGAGACTGGAGAAATAACTTATTAAAGATATAAATTTCTCCTTCAAAAGTACGATATAAGCCGCAAAGTGTTTGTATCGTTGTATAAATTACACTTGACAAGTCATACACAAATTGCACCAAGATAATATAACATTATTATAATTATTAATATGGAAAAACACCACTGTCTCTTCCCAAAGATGTATACTGCATTCATGGAAGCAGCAAAAGGATATCAAACAACGCAGACATGGAAAAACATCTAAAGCTGAAGGCAAAGCAAAAGAGGAAGAAAGAGCTTGCCTCAAAAGTGAGGTGAGGAAAGAAAATAAAAGAAAAGTATTAGGGCAGATGAAAAGGAGATGGAGAGGTGTTGAAAGGGAAGGAGCAGAGGTGACAGACAGGGAGGGAGAAGATGAACTGAGAAATTAGAGTGTGAGCAATGTAAATAGGCAGAGGATGAGGGGGGTGAAGAGGAGAGGCAGTGATGGGGTTCTCATGCTTCGGCTGTTTTGATCGTGAGACTCCTGGCAGCAGAGCTTCTCCACCACTCTCCGCTCTTCAGAGAGAGGGCAGGGGCTCTTCTTAATGTTTCATGGATTGATTTGAATGAACTGTCATGTAATGCAATTGTTCAGCAGCTGTTCTCATGGTTATGTCTCTTCCTTCTGATTCACTAGTCTGAGAAAAATTTGGTTTCTAAGTAGGACAGAACACAGAGACAAACACTCTAATTAATAGATAATTACAAGGCTTTATAATTCATCAAAGTCCTGCGTGGCCTCCAGAGCTTTAATATGGATAGCATGTTAGAGTCCTCAGTTCAATCAACTTCAGCCTTGCAGTATTTTCTCATGTGAATGTGAAAGCACAACACTGGAGCCTGGACTTTTTCCATTTCAGCCCTTATTCTGTGTATTAATGGTCATATATGAAGCAGGGAAGCCCCTCTCTCTGCCTGCTCCAGCTGACATGCTTCGGTAGAGCTCAGGGGAGACAGGAGCTATATCCATTATGCATACATATCGCCTGCTACTACATCTTCATATTTATGACACTCAAGTCATGCTGGAGCTCTCCAGAACCCTTTGCTGGATGAAATACACCCTGAAAAGCCTTAAAGCAGAGATGGAGGATTCAAGATGGTGGATAACTGTTACGTTTTTATTTGCCATCAAGTGGATATGTAAATTTGGCAACATGTTGGTGTGTGCATGTGTATGCATTGGTGTGTGTGTGTGTGTGTGTGTGTGTGTGTGTTCTTCCCTACATGTTTTTATGCACATGCATGCTTTGCCTGTGCATCCAGCATTTGTTTATGTGTTTCTCTCTACCCAGTCAGGATGGAGAGATGGTCATTAGGCTCACACAATAACAAAGTGCCACGGCCAGCCGAGCTACAGCCGTGCTTCTCCCTCTCCCCTCTCCCCTCTCCCCACTCCCTTCCTGCTCCATCCCTTGCTCCGTTGCCGGGTTACAGCGGGGCCTGATGCAGCTACTGGCCAGCCAGGCTTTGTTCTACAGATGGCCTTGTCCTCTCTCCCTGTCTTCCTCCCTTCCTGTCCTCCTCTCCTCCTTCCTCCTCCCTCTGTGTCTCTGTCATGTACAGCTGTACCCCTGCATCAATATCTATAGTTATGGTAATACAAGTGGCTGATTAATTGGTTCACACACACACAGGTGCTTTGTCCATATGGACCTCCTCTTCATTTATGAATATTCAGATTACAGCACCCCTGTGTGCTTTTACTGGCAGTGTGTGTGAGTACGAAGATGTGGGGGGGAGTGGTGTGGGGGTTGGGGGGGGGGGGGGGGGGGGGTTGCTGGGGGTGAGGACAAGTCATTTACTGAGTAACAGGAGGAAGTAAAAGTGGAGTGATTAGAATCTGGATCTGATTAATCATATAGATTACCGCCGGAATTAATGAGTTGTCTGAGAGAGGGAGGGAGGGAGGGAGAGAGAGATGGAGTGAGAGACAGAGAAAGAGAATTAATGAGAAAGAGTCATGACTATTGTTGGTATTACATCTCAGAATAGTAGTCATTGCATAAGCTAACGGCAAATTATAAATTATCTTTCTTATAGAGCGAAACAGTTATCATTGGAGTAGCAACAGTAAAATGAGAAAGGTTACCAATTTTTTTCCAATGTAAAACCTTTTAAAAGGCTCAACAGCATGACTCAGACCCCATATAAATTAGGCTGCCACTGCCTTTCCCTTGTGAATAAAAAATCAGTCAGTCAGTCTATCTGTCTGTCTCACTCTCTCTTTCTCTGACATTAGTCCCCTGACATTCCCCAAGGCTTCTCCAAGGGAATATAACCAGAGAAGCACTTAAACTTTCTCTGCACCTCAGAGAAGATGTGATTAAACTACATTTTAACCAGAGCCACATTGTCAGTGTATCTCAGTCACCACTATCCCATCACAACCTTGATAGACTGAGCCCATCATATAACAAAATTCATCTTTTAGATCTATTTGTTCACACATGCCCAGAGGTATCATTCGCTGACTGACTATTTGATTCTTCTTCACTCACATAATGGAGAAAACCCATAAAAGCGCATAACAGCGGTTACAACATGATAATAATTTTACTCAGTATGATCAGACACCAAATGGGAGCCACTTTTATTACAAGTACATGTAGGTCAGAAGGAATGTGACTTGTGACACACTGAAAAACAGTTGAACAGTATGGGGCTGACACACAAGGTAAAGAACATAGTGCACACAAGACATATGCCACATTATGAAAAAAGGCCAAAAGTTTCTGAAATTCAAAGGAAAAAAATGTTCCATTAACAGTGGAATTGTTGGTAACAGTAGTGAGGTGCATAGTGATTAGTCAAGCACTGGAATTTCATGAGGCCGTGGCCTGAAATCAAACAGCACATTTCCCTGAGAGGAATGAAGCAGGAGCTATGACCACACAGCAGCTCATGGTGGACTGGTGGACAAAATAAAAAAAAAAAATAGGTTTTTAGGTCTGTGATTCCCACCCCATTTTTTCCATTTCAATAAATTAATTTCTGCTTAAGCCAGGAAACAACGTGTGAGTGGAGGTTGCTGCGCATCCTGTGCAGAAGATCCCAACCAGCCCATTTTCTCAAGTGCAACCAGATGTCCATGACCTCAGCCAGCTGAGCTGTGCTTCCTGCAAAATGACCCACTTCCCACCAAGAACATGCTCTTTGGGCTTGTTTCAATGCCTTTCAGCCAAGCCACATTCCAATTTAAGGCATTCAAGTGCAATGTGCAAGGTAGCCTAATTTCTTAGGTTAATAAGGGAGTTGGGTTGTGCCTATATTTAGCGGGGAGAGTGGAAACCACATTAAAAGGCCCTTTGGCTGTCCCTGAGCTCTTTCCCTATGGACTGACTGGCCCTTTTAATACAAGGCAGCTTCAATGTGGCCTCAATAGGAAAATGAGCTCTGCTCTGAACATATCGCATGTACAGTTCTTTCTGATTACTGTTGTTTTGCATATAAACTGTTTTCTGGATCACTTTGAATGTGTCTATGTGAATATTCATATAGGTGTATGCGTAAGGCTGTGTGTCTAAGATCTGGTGTTGCTACACATCATCCATGGTGATGGCAGGCTTCTTGGGAAAGTCCAGTCATCCAATGCCCATTTAATTTAATCTAAAGGAAGCAGATGTTCACTAGAAGCAAACAAAGCCATCTCTCACAATTAGCCCAAGGTCCCTTCCCTCCTTTCCTCCCTACTTCCATTTGCTCTTTTGTTCCTTCCACTTGTTGATGTATGGGTGTGTGTGTGTGCATGCAGGTGGTTGGTTGGGTGGGTGGTTGTGTGTGTGTGTGTGTGTGTGTGTGTGTGTGTGTGTGTGTGTGTGTGTGTAGTGAAGGTAAGTAGGAGTATGAAAGTAGAATACAAAGTGTGTGAACATTCACAAGGTCAACTCCATCTCTCGCAGACGCCAGCGCAGCAGACTGAAAGAGAGATATTGAAAAAGTGTGGATAATAGTTCGACTCATGGACTTGGTATTTATGATATTGCTTTGTTGCACAGATTCTGCTTAGTAACTGCTTAGTAACCAGCAAACTTTCATGCTTTCTCTGTCATTGTCATGCTAAGCTCTCACACCACCTACTGTCTGTGCAAAAAGACACACACACACACACACACACACACACACACACACACACACACACACACACGTGCACACTTGTAATACATTACTAGGCTTGAAGAGTCCGTTGACTGCATTGATTCCCTAATCCCTAACTCTTTGTACAAGTAAAGACTGGTAAAACTTCCTAATGTTGGGAGATTTTCATCTTGTCCCTCTTGTGAAGACATTTGGTCATCATAAGGAAAGAAACACAATACACACGCATACACAAACTCTCGGTCCCTCACACAGAGCTCAGCCTTCAATACACTTTCCTGCCAGGTGTACTTTGCTGAAAAGCTTTCTTTATCTCTAGCTGTAAGACAAAGAAAAAAAAAACTGAATAACAAAACAATGCCCAACCTTGTCCACCAAATTTAAAGGACGTAACCAGGGATTTTACATGCTTAGCGTAATATCTGTAAAATGTACATACTTCAACTTCCTATCAGTTCTGTGGTTTATGGACGGCAACAACTTTGTTTGACACAGAAGCAGAACATTATAAGATGGGTGTTTCGCCCAAATATTCAAAACTGAAAACAGTGGGACTGTTGTTATGTGTTGTGAAATATTTAGTAGTCCTGCATGATTGGCAAAATGGTTAGTTGCAATATAAATTATTATTGTTATTGTTATCATTCGTTTTGTATTTTTTATTATCTCTCTCTCTCTCTCTCTCTCTCTCTCTCTCTCTCTCTCTCTATATATATATATATATATATATATATATATATATATAATCTACAGCTGAATAATGACACTCTCATCCCAAACAGATAGCAATATGAGACTTGACATCTCAGTTACAGCACAAAAAGCCAGAAAAAACACATCAATATTTTAGATCTGTAGCGTTCCTTTAGTTTCAGTCAGTCTCTATATTGTGTGAAATCGATGAAACACGATCCCATCCTATCAATGAAGTGGATAAGCAGTAGAAAATGTCTGCTGCTTTATTGAGCAAATACTGAAACTTAAAAAAAAAAAAAAAAAAAAAAAAAAGGACAAACTGTGAGGTGTTGACTCAGCACTGGACGGGTTGTGCCCGGTGGATATTTACATCATTGTTGTATTTCAAAGCCACCAAGTCGGAGGGCTAGAAGCGACTGCACTGGAACTTAAATCAACATGGCAGTAATAATAAATAAATAAATAAATAAATAAATAAATAAATAAATAAATAAATATTTACTCATGATAATCGGTCGCCCAGCAGGTTAGATAACTTAGGCTACTGTGACTTACTGGAACTCCATTACACTAGCTAGATAACTTTGAGTATGGTTTATATTGCATTTTGTAAATTTAACTCCTGCCCACTGATGTTTGACTTCACAAATCAAATAATTTCTGTGTTCAGAGCCTCTCGGCCCCCGAGAAACGTTTGTATGGACTCTACTCAGCGTAGCCCCTGGTAACTTTGAGGAGCTCTTCCTTTCAGCACCTCGGACAGCACCCCCGGGACTCCCCGCCCCGCACGATGCCCGGGGGCGTCGAGGTACTAATATTATTTGACACCAAAACCTCTGAAACCAGCATGTATAATTAGGCTAATGCAGTCAGGTGCAGCCGTGACTGATGACTAAAAGTGTAGTTATTTTGGTCAATGTGATAGCCTAAATTAAAGTATTTGCTAGGTCACCATACAGTTTAGCACAGAATTAGCCTACACGGGCTATTATAGGTCCCACGCTCCCCTGATGTTTACCCCCTTTCCAAATAAGTTTAAGGTTGTTCTTGTTTGACTATTGTTCTGTAAAACTATAAGATCAAACTTCACTTGAGCTAAAACAGTGTCTCATGATAAAATAGGTCTTTTGATCTCGGGAGGAAACATTTGATATTAGGCACAACAGTTTTAAAGTATAAACATTACTGATGTGCACCATGGCGCCGGTAATCCGCGAGAGTAAAAGCCAGACACGTTTCAAGTGGGAAAGACAGAGATTATTCCCATCTCTCTCTCTCTCTCTCTCTCTCTCTCTCTCTCTCTCCCTCTCTCTCTCTCTCTCTCTCTCTCTCTCACACACACACACACACACACACACACACGCTCGCGCAGACACTCATGCACGTGCGCGCGCGCAGCCCCCTTCTCTTTGTCTTTGTGCCTCTCTCTGAATACCAGTGTGATGATGGGATCAAATCTGTAACACAGGACAGGCAATGTTTTGCGCACACAGTGACGCTGCTCTCTAAAAGTCACCTGCCATGTCAGTCCTTTAATATGCTATAGTGATCCTATGGTTCACCATTTCTCATAGTCTCCGGCGGCTCTGTGATGATTCTCTAAATTATTTTAGTGGGTTATTTTACACGGTTGTACATACACTTTCTGTTATATATTTGTAGTGTTCTTCAAAAAATGTTACTGTAATGCTCCTTTTCGTGTTAGAGCGCACTCTCTTCTCGCGCATCGACCTGTTAGATCTCTTCTTTCTTTGCCAGCCCGCCCTCCCCTGTCCGCGCTTCACTTTCACACATAACCTCTCCACGTTTCCTTGGGAAGCAGAGTGCAGATAGGATGACAAAAATAAGACTTTCCTATATTTGTATTCCCTGAAGATATGTAGAATTAATAGAGACTCAGATATTTATTTTCCAAATGTCCTTAACTGACTTTGACCATGGCACACAGTGTTTCATGTCTGTGGATGAAGAAAAGCTCATGCTCTCCTAAAAGAGTGTCCTGTGGATTATCCTTAGTGGTTTTAATGTACCTTTTATGATTAGCCTATCTCTAAATGCCCTATAAGTGGGAAGTGACCTTGTTAGAAAAGGAGGACTATTTTGACACGCCCATGTGTGTGAGTCCGTGCGCGTGTGTCTCTGAGAAGGGGAGAGAGGCGGGCACGCCCAAAGGATGGTGTTGAATGACGCCCGTCTGTTGCTTCTTGTTTATGTCGGTGCGGTCTGCGATTGGCGGAGGAGACAGAAAGGTACCCATCTCAGGCGCGCCATGGGCGGGTGGAGCGCCTGTTTATAAACCCATATCTCTCCCCGTGGGCGGGAACACCAACAGTGGGGAGTGAAAGTGAAGAGAGGAAGACAGTGAGATAGTGAGAGGGACAGTGGAGGAAACGAAGCTGTGGCGGTGGCTGTGGTTGACCGGGGTTCGCGGAGGGGGCGCGGCGGCCGCCCCTGTATGCGTCTCCATCCCGACGGGCGCGCATGGACGACCACCTCAGCCTCCTGCAATCCCCTCCGCCGAGCGTAACCAAAACCCGGGGCGACACCCTGGTGAACCACGGATACACCGAGACAGAGGCCGACGTGATGACGGTGGTGGCGTGTGACAACATGCTGGAGGAGTCGGCGGCTCTCCCGGGCCACCACTCTCTGGACCGCTATGAACCGGACCACGAATGCTGCGAGAGGGTGGTCATCAACATCTCGGGTTTACGCTTCGAGACGCAGCTCAAGACCCTCTCCCAGTTTCCAGAGACCCTGCTGGGCGACCCAAAGAAGAGGATGAGGTACTTTGATCCTCTCAGGAACGAATACTTTTTCGATCGGAACCGACCAAGTTTTGATGCTATTCTATATTACTACCAGTCCGGTGGGCGCATTAGAAGACCTGTCAATGTGCCCATTGATATTTTTTCCGAGGAGATCCGGTTTTACGAGCTGGGAGAGGAGGCTATGGAGAAGTTCAGGGAGGATGAGGGCTTCATAAAGGAGGAGGAGCGGCCCCTGCCAGAGAATGAGTTTCAAAGACAGGTGTGGCTGCTCTTTGAATACCCAGAGAGCTCGGGTCCCGCCCGGGGCATAGCGATAGTGTCTGTGCTGGTCATCCTCATCTCCATTGTCATATTCTGCTTAGAGACATTGCCAGAGTTCAGGGATGAGAACAGGGATCCGATCACCGTTGCGCCCGTGATAAATGGCACACTCCCGTATCTCACCAGCCCCTTCTCAGACCCATTCTTCGTGGTGGAGACGTTGTGCATTATCTGGTTCTCATTCGAGCTGCTGGTGCGCTTCTTTGCATGCCCGAGCAAGGCCACGTTCTCCAAAAACATAATGAACATCATTGACATTGTGGCCATCATTCCATATTTCATCACCCTGGGCACAGAGCTAGCAGAGAGGCAGGGCAACGGCCAGCAGGCCATGTCATTGGCCATCCTGCGCGTGATCAGGCTCGTCCGGGTATTCCGCATCTTCAAACTCTCACGTCACTCCAAGGGGTTACAGATTCTGGGACAAACTCTGAAGGCCAGTATGCGTGAGCTGGGCCTGCTCATCTTCTTCCTGTTCATCGGAGTCATCCTCTTCTCTAGCGCCGTCTACTTTGCTGAAGCCGACGACCCTGATTCGGGTTTCAACAGCATACCTGACGCATTCTGGTGGGCTGTTGTCACAATGACCACCGTGGGCTATGGGGACATGCACCCCGTGACAATCGGGGGGAAAATTGTTGGCTCTCTGTGCGCCATTGCCGGTGTGTTGACCATTGCCCTCCCTGTACCTGTCATTGTCTCCAACTTCAACTACTTCTACCACAGAGAGACGGAGGGTGAGGAGCAGGCACAGTACCTGCACGTGGGCAGTTGTCAGCCTTTGGCAGACACAGAGGAGCTGAGGAAGACCCGTTCCTCTTCCTCACTGAGCAAGAGCGAGTATATGGTGATAGAGGAGCACGGGATCAACAGCGCCTTCAAACAGCAGCCAAACTTCCCCACCACCACGCAAAACAACTCGCAGAATTGTGTGAACATCAACAAAAAGATTTTCACCGATGTGTAGCCTATTTAGTGCTGTGGCCCTGAACACAAGAGGGTGTGTGATGTGTCAACATGCAGCTGGTACTGTCATTACGCACCAGTGTGGAAGCAGCGGTAGATCAGAGAAAGAAAGAAGAGAGAGCTAACCCTGTCTGTTCAGAGATGCTGTGTTATGCTCCATTCAAAGAATCAGAATTTGTCATTTCAGTGCTCTGAATTCATAATTCTTTATGGTTCCATTCGCGCTTGGAGAGAGAGAGAGCTCTCATAAAGTTATAGGCCTGTTCTTCTCTGGGCGACTTTTTCTGCTATTCCGGGGGAATATACCTGTTGTGTATTGTGCAATAGCCATTACATTATCACAACAGGCATAAATAGAAGCTTTTTAACTGTGAAAGATAAATGCAACTGTATTACTCGAAGGGCACTCACATTGTATTAACATGCGTTATGAGTCGTGATTCGTCAATCATAGCCTATGCATGATATTCAGATTCATTTAAATATGTGTGTGTGTTTAAACACATGTAATGTCTGAAGAACACAGTTCAGCTTATATTATCTCAATTTGACCGTTATGTGCTTTGCCTTTATTGTGCGTTTAAAGTCTAGTCAAAAATGCTACAGTCTTTAAAGAAATAATCCCCTATAATTTATTGATATGAACTATCCTAGTAGGCTATTATTGCGTAAATGGCACAACGAAAACACAGGAGACAGCCGATTGTCAGTGTCTCATTATCGGTGCAAGACTCACGCGTGAGAGAGGAAAGGAAACACACATATTTTCTCTCTCACGCACACATACGGCGATCAAAGATGGAGCGTGCTTCTCTTTGGATGCCTCAAATATCACCCGCTGTGATGCAGTCTCCATGGCGACGGTCGTTTCCTCGGTAACCCCAGTCACCGTTGCCATGGCATCCCTGTTTCCACAGTAACCTTCCAGATGGCTTGGAAGCTATATTGAAGATTCTCATCTAAAAGGCTCGTCTTCGGTGTCTAATAAGACTGCTTTTTCATCACGCTGTGCGTGCGTAAAATGTCGGACCAAGCATACCCAGTGCAACTACTGTTAACCAACAAACCTACTCAGCAAGTTTGTCAGTGACTTTGACATTGGCGTAAGAGCAGATTTTGAGGACGGAAGTCTCTTTTCAAACTGTCATCATGAACTGCCCCCCAAACCAACCAGGCAGACCCTGAGCAGAGAGGTGCCATGAAAGACCTGGGAAGGAAGGAGGCAGCGCGCGAGGAATTATGAATGGACTGGGAGTACGACGTGCCTGGTTGTCCTGGGTGCGCTACCTTGGCCGCTCAGCAGAGGCTGCTGTTCTCCCACGAATGGAGCTGGTAAGTTTGGAGCACGTCTCAGGGGTGGGAGCACGGTCATGCCCCTGTCTGTCCTTATGAATTATTCCTTTGCCTCTAGTCATAAAACCAGTGTTTTTACTGTTTGTAGATTTATGCAAGCGTTTTTATAGCCTTGTCAATTCAGGCAGCCTCAACCCGTGACTTGTTCCCTAATGCAGAGAACTGGTGTCTCTCAAGAGAATGATAGCTCATTTCAATCACTGGCTCCACACTGAGGTGCAGGTCATATTGGATGCATTACATTACGCTTCAGGCCTTTCTGTTTAAATTTACTGCAATACCATTCTTCATTGATTTTCCTTTAGCAGGGAGTCTTCACTAATTGAGATTGTGAGTTAGTGAGTGTCTGTCTTGTATTTCTGTATTCATGTGAAGTTTACCCATGTTTAAGAATCACAAAGATACCCACTCACCCCATAAAATGTCTATCTGTGTGTGTCATATGTATATTTACACCTACATAAGCTTGAGTGTCTATTTATGTGCAAGTGTTCAATGGGCATGCAGCTCTCACTTTATGCCCCACTTGTCGTTCACCTTCAGCTGACTTTGTCTTACTGAATTTGGGCAGCAGCAATGACATCCATCCATCCAGCCTGCCTGTCTCAGTGCTGCCCCCTAGTGGCGTCCATGTCCTACTGAGAGGACAGGTGGCTAGACCAGTAACCCCGTCTTTTTCTGCCATTGGCCTAGCAGAGACAGGCAAATTAACCGTGAGGTACTAAACTTGAAGAATAAAGAGGATGGATGAATCCAGTTTACTATATTTATTAACCCTGCTTTTAACCCTATGATATGATACGATGTGATATGATGTGATATGATATGGGCATATGTTGTTGGAAGCATATGTTCTGGTAATGTCTGATTTAAATTTTTCTTATAGCCTAGACCTAAATTAAATTAAATATTGAATGCTTGAAAATGTGCACCACTAATCTGAATATTTGAAATGATTTTATGTTTTGGATGAATACCAAACTCCATATTTTTCTAGTTTGTCAGAACTGGGTTGTAGAATCCATTGAAAAAAATCCTTGAATACAATGTGTGCTGCAGCCTTGTTTTTTTTTTTTTTTTTTTTTTTCCCCCAGTCACATTGCTTTGTATATTTTTCCCTTTGAAACAGCCGCTGCTCAGCCATCCTTGTAGATGTGGGCCTAGATTTATGTGCAGTGTCTTCTCTGACTGTGATTACTACACCAGAGGAACACAAGAGAAAGAGAGAAGAAAGGAGGAATGGGGAACCTATCACACAACCATGCTATGAGTCTGTTCACTGTTCCCTTCTGTCCCCTTTTCTGCTTTGTGTAACTGTTTGTTTGACTGTATGTGTGTGTTTACTAGGGTTGGGTACGATACACCGATACGACCGGATAACCGATTTTACGGGCGAGAGATACGGCTGTATCGGTAGCAGACTCCTCAATCGATACGAAATCCGCTATGAATCCTTAGATGAATCGATTGTAGAGTTGTGGATCGGATATCGTGAGACTATGAATCGGTTGCCTGAGGCTTTACCGTTTTCATCTCTAAACAACGCGAGAGCTCACGAAAGGACTCTCCCGCATGCTCCGTAACGTTAAGGGGCTTTCACATAGCACGTGCTCGGCGCAGACCTCGGCCACCGCAGCCGTTCATTGTGTATGTGATCATGGGACGTGAGGGCGCACCGGTCCGCGCCGAGAAGGGCGCAGCGCGTAGCTGGTTGGCGCCCTGTAAGGTCAAATCTGGTTGGCACAACCCCTCCAGTCTTTTCACCTGCACCTGCACCACCAAGAAAAAAATTTACAACAACTGCACCAGCACCATACAAGTCCAAAAGGCAGAGAAACTTTCCAGGCTACAGCAGCGCACTGACATAGATTGTGTAACAAAGCGAAGAAGTGCCACTCTGCTGTATTTTCACTGGCTAACAGCAGCACACTGGCTTAGCTTGTCTATTCAGAGAAGAGGTATCACTTTGGCTTATTTTTCATATTCATGTTATCACAGGAATGCTCCTGCTCATTTATTGTTGAATTGTTAGGTCTGTTTGATAAGTAATTTACATTTTTAAAACAAATAATAATTTAACATATTGTTAAATTATTTAACATATTGTTAAATTATTGGAGTCAAACTTACTGGTAAACATCTACTCCTTCAAGATAATGTATTATGTTCTACAACTCATAATCATACACTAACACTAAATAGCGAGTGTTTGAGAAGCATATTTCCTCTGTGCTACAAAAGATCTGAAGTAAAAAGTGCTCTCTTGTTGTCATGGGTCTGGACAGAACCGCCACTGGTTCCATGCCCGGAACCCGGTCCATCATTTGGTGATGCCCAGTCTACATCAACAAATGTTAACTATCGTATTGTTTTTAGGGTTGTATCGAATCGTATCGTTCTTAAACCGTATCGAATCGTATCGTTCTTAAACCGTATCGAATCGTATCGTTCTTAAACCGTATCAAATCATATCGTTCTTAAACTGTATCGAATCGTACCAAATCGTTCTCTATTAAAAATATATAGTTTCTGAATCGAATCGTAACCCGTGTATCTAGATATGTATCGAATCGGCCTCATGCCAGAGATTCCCAACCCTAGTGTTTACCAGCAAGTTTGAATGCAAGTGACGTTATTAATCTATATACCTCTCATGGTTGCCTGCTAGTCTGCATCTTTGGAGCACTCTCATTAGGTAGCTGACCTCAAAGGCCAAACTGGGAGGTCCCACAGAACCACCTCTTCATTGATTATTTCATTTCCATTTTGACCCCTCGCCTCGATCTGTGACATTAATTTTTAAGTGAAAACCACCATATCAATCATTACTTAAGTGGGTTGTTCATTTCTCAGATCACACAAAAGCTCCTGAGAGGAGAAACAATCTATTGATCAGGAAGTGGGATCTATTATGGAGGAGATGAAAGCTACCTGTTTATCATCTGGTCTGGCTAGAAGCTTTTCTCAAGGGAATGGGCAGGACGGCCTGGCAAAGAGACAAAAACACAGACGTGATATAACACGGCGCACACACGTCTTTGAAATTCTTACCCTGCTCATTTCTGCTAATGCGCTTCTCCACTCAGCTCACTCGAGATTTAAGTTTGTTTCTCTTACTTAATCTGCTTTCCTCACCTCGTCTCATCCCCTCTAGCCCCTCATTTCGTTTATATTTTGGCATTTAATTGCTCTTATGCTCTTACGACTTTCAGTGAGTGAGTGAGTAGATAGGAAGTTTAGTGCCTTGCTCACAAACATTTCAGCAGGGCATGTGGCTGTTGATCCATCTCTTTGAGAGGAAACTTTGACCTCATTTGGGACAATCTTCCTCATCACTAGACCATGGTATTTTCTCTCCTCTCCTCTCCTCTCCTCTCCTCTCCTCTCCTCTCCTCTCCTCAAACTGACAGTGTTTACAGTCTGCTGTATGCATGAGTGGTAATGAGACAGGAGGGAGAAGAGGAGCAGCCTTGCGTTGTTACTAAGACTATTGAGCTGTGTGACAGGGCTGCCTACACTTGTGTGCCCTCTTATGATCTTTTTTTTTTTTTTTTTTTTTTTTTTTAAATTATTTCCTTCTCTCTTCCTCCTCTTTCTCTCTTTCAGGTATAGGTGCTTGAATTGTTAGCTTAGACCTCCCCCGACGACAGACAATTAGACTGCCCCCCATTTAGGTAAGTAGATTATTTCTAATCAGAAGTGTCAGTATATTTTGGTTAGAATAATAATCACACATCAAGTGTTTCTGTTACTATTTGTTAACGTTGCATTGGTGACATATTAACCTGCAGTGGTACTTCTCTTCCTCTAGGGGCGTAGTGACTCTGGTCTTCCTGTCGGGGCCAGACAGGCCAAAGATGAAAACTGAAACATGACCCCCTTTGGATCAATTCCTTCGCCCTGCCCTCCTCCTTAACCCCTACACTTCCTGCCTGACTGTGTGCCCTCCAACCCAGGACTTGCGATGAATGAATGGTGCATTGTCCGGGGCATCCTAGCACCTCTCCTCTCCGGTGGACCACCACTCAGAAAACCCCCAAAACATCAAACTGCAACTGCAACAGTGAGAGAAGCTAAAAGAATAATGTATTCCACATGCAGTTTTATCCAGCTGCAGTTTTGCGACGGCCTCCGTTCTGGAGTAAACACGCTACCAACTACAACTGGAACTATCACAAGAGCAAAAGGATGTGATTCAGACAGTGACAAGACAGGGAACTGTGTGATGGATTGTATCAGAGCTCCACATTGTTCTCTGTGGGAAATTTCAAAAGGACAGATTTGGGAAACAACAACCAGCTTCACAAAGCACACTCTGTTCCTAAAACTCAAAGGGATTTTTAGCCTCTGTCGTCATGTTTCTGGAAAGTGCTATAGAATGCAGACTATCACTGGCAAACACAGCTTATGCTTCGAGTCAGAAGCGGCCATAGTTGAGGCCAACAGTGAATTGCTAATATGAAATTGTGATACAAAAATCAAGGACTGTTAGCCATATGCCTTTGTTAGCTCTGTGTGCTCTGTATCGCTAATATGTGAAACACACTCATATGCTGGTTGCTGAGATTCCCCTGATCCACATATGCAGAATAATACATTGGCACACATGTAACAAAACACACACACATACACACACATATGCACACACATGCACACATGCACACACATACACTTATGACAGGCTTTGTTTTGTCCCATGGTGCATAGGTGTTATTTGGAAAGGTGCAGAATGTGTCAGGGGAAGGTTGTGTATGCCAGTATTTGTTATGTGTTATTGCGTTGTGCTGTCTTAAACATGACCCATATAAACAGATTACAAAGTGTGCTGTCTTTATTTGAGAGGAGCCACAGCTTACGTTTCTGCCACAAATGAGAGAACATCGCTCACTGTCCACTGTGTACAACTGGGAGAACATCAAGGTGCAAATTATAAACCCTGTTTTTTACACTGAACACTGTATACTTCAATGGTTTGACTGGCAAAGGCTTAACGTGCATAAACCCTTGCAGTGTGTGCAGCTCATGCATGTGTGGACTGACTCGTCTGGTTGTTTCATTCATTCCAATGTCATTTTTCAAACAGACTGAGCACATTAGTCCATTTTTTGCTTGATTATTTTTGATTAATTTGTGTTTGATTACACACAGCAAAAAAATCTCCATCATAATACATTTTAGTGTCATATTCAGTGTTAAAATCTTATTAAAACAAGTGAACAAATCTGCCAGTGTGGTGAGATAATCCCACTTGATTCCAATGCTGATCAACTTGTTTCCAGAATTTTCTTGAATGAAGTAAAATTTTTCTTGTTGCGGCATAGAATGTATTTATATTTGTTCCTGGAAAAAATCCTGAAACAAGTGATACTGCATTGGACACAAGTAGCAATTATCTCATCCCACTGGCAGAGTTTATTACTTGTTTCTAGAAGAACTAAATTTTAACACTGAATGTGAGACCAAATTTTTGCAGTGAAACAAGGGACCAAGAAGCTACAGTATCAGTGATCTGACTTTATGTATCATGTCAAAATTACTGTAATAAGGTATTTTTAACAGTCACACCATTTCATGTTCCCTGGTTTTAATTTGAATTTAATTGGAGCATTGGCATCTGGGATAATGAGGCTGTTGCGTCAGAGTTCAATTAGTATTTCCCGTGCAGAGCCTCACACAGTGACAGGGTTGTAGTTGTGAACAATAGTGGCTGGCTGGCAGCCACTTAGAGGAAACAGCAAAACATTTCCAGTCATACAACAGAAGTGTCTTTATTGTAGGTCTGCCGAACACAGAGAACAAGGCTCTCTCTTTGTAATAGGGCGACAAGGCCAGTCCTTTATAAGATAATCTTCAAAAGCCAGAGAGGGTGCGTAATATCTCTATTAAGTGACAGTCAAAAGCTCAAATACTTATTTGTCCCAGTTGATGAAAACAGAGGCAAATGACAAATATCCCAAAAAATTTTGTCTGACAACACAGCAGCACCAAATACTAATGCAGGAAACAGAGATGGTCATTCCTGGATGGTAATTCCTGTAATATGAGAACATTATCCAATTTGGCTGGACCTGGCCAGGACTAACAAAGTTTTGCGCTGTGTCTGTGTCCAGTGGAAAACTTCATCTCATCTCTCAGCTGAGGAGGTAAATATTAACATTCTAGCAGAGGTTTACTGCCTTCGCACTGTCATGCTGTGTATGAGCAAGTGTGCTTTATTGCCACAGTGAGACCACCAGCTGTCTAATAACTCTTCCATCTCCCTGGACTATTGTAGGGCCAGGAATACCAAATCGAAACTACCTGTCTGTACAAGGCATATTGGCAATGTGAGAGTACACGAGCGCATAATGCTTATCAATACTACAATACGATAATGTATGACTGTCCCTTAACCGCTCTCTTTCTCTCTGTCCCTCTCTCTTTCTCTTTCTCTCTATCTCCGTTCTCTTTAATTCTAAAATATATTAGTGAAATATATCCCACGGTGTCTGAGATCACTAAAATATCTGTGATGTCATCAAAGTGCACCACCAGCCATGACGCTCCAGCAGGAAATCTCCATAGCAACAAGGGAGGGTTCGGTAAAAGATGAGAGAATTGGTGTAGCAATACAGTCCTTAGACTGCCGCAGTATAGAGCAGATACAGCCTCCTGCATGCGACTTACATGAATCATCGTTTAAGCTGTCTATTTCAGCATCAACTGGTGTGGTGTTTATGCCAATAAAGCTTCAAAGATGGCTGAGCATGGAGGGTGCGTGGGGTGGAAGGGTCAGTGTGTTTGTGTGTGCGTGTGTGTGTGTCTGGCAGAGCATCAGCAGCAAGTTGCCCCAAAGACAGATTGGATCTCACCAGGCAGGGACTCCTTTTGGACAGCAGGTCTAAGTGGAATTAAAACAATGCCAGCACTACTGATGCAATTGCCAACTTCAGATCGCACGCAGTCACAGTGGAATAATATGTTGTTTGCCTGATTGAACATCAGTGAAAAAAATATTAGAAATTTGGCATCACCTCTTGCAAACAAAATGATTTACAACTCAAACTTTAGAAATCATCAGTGTGCATATTCTAAAGGGTCTCTTTTTGTGTTGCAGATACTGTAGGTGACAAGGCCACAGGTTTTTGTTGCCCTGTGAGTCTGCTGCTGATGCCTATGACACTTAATAGCTTCATGCAAGGCTGAGGTATAGGCTATACAGTAATGAAACAAAACACACTGCATGCACAAACATTAAAGTAGACATACACAGACGTGAATGCAAATGCATGATTATCTCTTAAAAAACTCTTTTTTGCATAATAATGAACCCTTTCACATATATAATATTTAAACCTGCCAGATTCACACATGACATTTTATATGGACGTTGATCCAGGTGGCTTTTCACCCTTGTGACATTTCCACAAATCCCTGTGGCACACACCAGCTGAGCCGCACCATTGGTGGAACATGGAGGGCTGGTTGCTAAGGGTGATGATGCTGTTGCCGGTGCTTCCAGAGCGATTGGATTCCTTCTGCATGTTCATTGGCTGATCAGTGCCCGTTTTCAGCCACACACGCATCAGCCAAGATGGAACTCCCTACACACATGTACTGTACATGCAAGGATACACACACTCACACAAACACACACGCACACGTTCAAAATAGCCCTGATGTTCACAACCAGATGTCGTGACACACATTTAACATCGAGTTAGTCTGTGCTAATGATGCAAAAAAAAAAAAAAAAAAATCTCCATTTTAAGTCTTTTAGTCTCATATTCAGTACTAAAATCTTTTTTTAAGTGGAAAAAAGTATGATGAGAAAAAAGTGTCATGAAATGTGGGATGAGATAATTCCACTTCCAATGCAGTTTTACTCGTTTCAGGAAACGCTCTGGGAACTAGAATAAATATAGTGAAAAAGGAAGTGTATTTAAAGCAGATCAGCACTGGAAACAAGAAGGATTATCTCATCCTCCTGGCATATTTTTTTACTTGTTTTAAGGACAGCAAGCTTTAACGCTGAATATGAGACTAAAAGAGACTTGTCAAAATGGCAACTTTTTGCAGTGCGATCTACTGCCAGTTATCTCCATTTGTTGCTGTGTCCAAGGAAGCAGACAGATGGTGACAAGGGTGAAAGTGTAGGTAGACAGGTAGAGAGATGCTGTGTGTTCTACCAGATGATTCATCACGCTGTCACTGTGACCTTTAGCTCTCACCTCTGCTCCTTTCCTCCACCTTTTTCTACCTTTCCACCCCCCCCTTACAGTTTCACTTTCTGCTCACCTCTAACTGTATTCCTGCTGACACTCTCTCTCCTCTCTTCCTCTCCTCGTTGCGCTCTTGGCACTTTCTCATATTCTCTGTGACGTACACTTTATCCTCTCCCTGATATCATTTCTACCTTCCCCTCTCTTTCTTTCTTCTTTTTTCTCCTTGCCTCTCATCACTGTCTCTGCTCAGAGGTCAGGTGCTGTCTATCTGGTGGAGTGTCTCCAATGTTGGCATGCTCTGACACTGTTTTTCCTTGCTGTGACAAGTCACAGTCACATAAAACAAACACACAAGACAAAATGTTAGCAAATGGTTGTGGCTGCCAGATTGTAGCTCTTATACATTAACTGTTGATTTGATCAAACCGGGCAGACAGACAGCACTGAAGCACAGTAAGCAGTGTGGGGAAACCTGGGTGAGATTTCCTAGTGTCACTTCACATATTGCACTATAGAAGCACGGTCAGGCTGCCAAGCTGTGAATTTGTTTACTGCATGTAATGCTTTCTGGGAGTTTTGTGGGTAGATGCGAGCATGGTGATGTATATGCATGTGGCGCTGACATAAACCACACCTCCAGTGCAGTAAGGCCATTGATTTTTCCGGGTTTGCTAAAGCTGAGAGAATAATAGAAAGTGAAACCACATCCACAATCGATGGTGGAGTACTCTACTCTGTAGAAAAGGGCATATCTCATCATAGAGAGCAGAGATCATCAGCCTGGCTGCTCTCTGCAGGTAGGTAGAGTACTTCCAAGGTCAAGCTCTAAATATAGTGGGACTCCAGAGGGAGACATGCAGAGATAACAAGGGGTGAGGGGACACAATTGGCAGAAAAAGGGATGAAAGGGTGAGATTAGCAGACAGGGCAATTAAGCTATTTGTCACAGAGGAGCAGCATCACTCCCTAACAATGCTGCATGACTGTTGAATGGAGTCTTGTTAGGGAGTGATTCATGCATGCCAAAAATTATTGAGAACAAACAGAGGATTCAGCATGTCCACACAGAAGTTAAAGGCTAGAACAGCAAATTCATTTGAAATTTAAGAACATCACACTTATAACTGAGTGTATGATCATTGATGTGAATGTGTGCATGTGTGTATTTGCATGTGTTCAGTTTAGGTATGCGAGTATATGTACTTGATTTAGCTTCCTATCTACATTCAAGAAGCATACACTTGGATTAGAGGAAAAAAAGAAAGCACTTTCATTGGTGTGACACTGCTCAGTATGTGTGTTTGTGTGTGTGTGTATGTGTGTGTCATAATTTAGAACTGAGCAGTCACCTGCTGCAGCGCAAGCAGAGGTCGGGTGGGACAAAGCTCCTCCCCTGCAGTCTGCTGCCATAAGTTGAGTAAACACTTTGCCCTTTCCTTCGTTCGCTCTCCTCCTTACTCGCCCCCTCCCTCTCTCCCCTCCACATGTCCTGCTGCATACAGAGAGAAGGGTGGAGATTTGAGGTGTACAGTAGGAGGTTTTGCTGACTCACATAGCTAAGCAGATGCACAACTTGTAAATATGCTTATCATCTCAAAGTATATCTCAACTGAGCTACCTGTGTCAGCATACCCAATGTAAGCAACTAAATTTAAATGAGGAGGGGTCAAATTCATTGTGTTTGCTCACCAAGGGTGTAGCTGAGTCCCCTTACACTTTTCTCTTGCCCGTACACATCCATTTTTCCACCTGCTACTTAACAAACATTTATTTCTTCCACAACTCAAACACACCTCCACACATTCCTTTACTAATCAATTATCAAACACACACACTGAAATTATGTGTTTGGGGCTACAGCCCGCGCTCAAAATCTCTGTTTTTAGCCTGCAAGGCAAAAACCCTGCCGAATTTCTGTGTCCAGTTTTATGGGTTTTTACCAAATTCTGCTTCAAAATCAGGACAATATGAAATAAATGTAAAGCATAGTCATAAATATAACTTGGAGCCCTGGGTAGACAATCAATACCTCTATTCTTTCCAAACAACTAGCTCATTCCGTGAACAGGATGGTAATCAAGAGCACAGGAAATTGCTAAAAACTGTCTGGTTCCCTCAAAAAAAAGTTCTGCACAAAGGAAATAGAACATTAAATAGAGTACATTCACTCTATATCTGCTTCCAGGGCCGTCTTCGGACATGCTGAAGTAGATTATGCTCAAAACAATGACCTTGTTATGATTTACTGACCCTGGGAGCAGATATATAGTTTGCTGATTATTTATTCTTTCTCATCTACTGTAGTTTAATTCTTGCTTCTGTTGTTATTTTGGGATGTGCTAGCTTTCTTGGACTTTTCCACACAGAAGAAAATACAACTCTGCGACTGCAACCCCTGGGCGTGGTTCCTGCAGTCACGTTGCAGAGAGTGATTAGCACTCTGCCCATTGACAGAGATAGAAAGCTTTCTAACGTTTCTCCATGAGGTTCCATCTGGTCTGCTCGACTGAACAGAAACAGAATCAATGGTGCCTGGCAGAACATGAAGGTGAGAGAGAATTGGAGACAGAATTGACAATTTGACCTGACTGGGAGTTAATGGCATTTGTACCTCTGAGTGTGCCAGTAATGTAAGATCATTTTTACAAGAAAGAATGGGGAGAGAGTGAGGTGAGAGAGGGACACGACACAAAGAAGTTATAAAGAATACCTTGAAGAGAGACAATGTATGCAGCTAATCTAGGGTATGATTCAGAGCAACTCCCCCCACACCCGCCCCACCCCAACACACACACACACACACACACACACACACCCATCCCCACAAACCCAATCCTATATCATATTTTCAGTATGTGCCCTTTCCCCTCCTAGTAAAACTGGGTTATGGATAATTACTGCAAATGCGGTGGTGGATGATGAATCATCACACTGCTGACACTCAGGATAGGGTCTCAGTGGCTGGGCGCTAGGCTGGCCACCATTTCATAATGGCCCCCCTCATTTACATTCATTGTCAATGCAGATTTAAGAGTTTTTGGCTATCCATCAGGCTGCTTATGTAAAAGTGTCAATACCTCTTCCTAGAGACCTTCAACTGGCGGGGCTTTCTGGTTACCAGCTCTGTGCAGAATGAGCTATCACACCAGTCCTGTTGTCCCATGACATCATCTTAATCAGTTTTTACAACTGGATTGGAAAAGTACTGTGTGAACGTGTCCTTGAGCAGCAGAGAACAGTGGAGGAGCATGAGTAAGGGAGGACAAGTGATGTTCCTCATGATGTCTAGGGAATTGTGGAGTCTCTCTTTCTCTTCCTTGCGCCATCCCCTCTCACTCTGATTGCAGACATATCTGGGTTTTCACCTGGCCCACTTTCAAGCTCCAGGCCGGAAACAAGGGCAGGGAAGACTGAGCTCAGCAAGACTTCCCTGCACAAGTTAACAGAACAATGTAATAGTTGCAGTTTGTGATAGCAGTAAGATGTAAGCATTACTTTGTGTGTGTGTGTGTGTGTGTGTGTGTGTGTGTGTGTGAGAGAGAGAGAGAGAGAGAGAGAGAGAGAGAGAGAGAGAGAGAGAGAGAGAGTGTGTGTGTGTGTGTGTGTGTGTGTGTTTGTTAATAGGTCAGGTCAGTAATTACCCATGTGTAACAGCCTGCCTCTGCATTATGCATACATTAAAGACCTCACAGGTGGCATGCAGTTTATAGGTGCCCTAGAACCAATACACTTGACTCTACTATCGCCCATGGGCACAAATTTTGTTATCCCATTGGGCCCCAAGGCAAGCATGTATAAGGTTTCCTACACTGCCAGCAGTCACTATTCAACCCTGTGCCCCCTGCATCAAGCACCCACCCAGTGAAGTGCCAACTCAATGGGATATAACAATACTAAAACCTGATTACCAGAGATATTTATGTGAGAGGACAAATTTAAAATTTAATTGCAAATTTGTGTATGGGTAAATCTGAGTTTCAGGTCCCTTGGTGGTCTTAATGGCATAAGGCAAGCCACAGCCAGATCAGCCGTTTGGACCGAGTCATTTTTAAGACTTTTTGGGAACCAATTATAATTACATGTCTCATTAAGTGATTAAATGATCTCTCTCATTGTTGATTTAACTTAGGTCATCCAAGAAGATCAAAATGGGTTTTCCTGAAAAGGGTTCCACCCTTTGGTGGACGACGCGTCCCCTTTAATGTGCAGCAATGAGGATAGGAGTGTCGGGAAAAGGGGAGCGCACAGGGATGGGGCGAGGCGCGCAAGGGGCTCTTTGTATGCGCTGCAATGCCCAACTGCAGCCCACGCATCTTAACGTCAACCGGCTGAATTATGGTGAAATATGAGAGACATGCCAAGAGCCAGCGGCACAAAAACAGGTGGTCGTGATGAGATGAGACAGCCATTGGAAAGATTGTTCAGATAAGAGAGAAATGAAGGACTGGACTCACAAGCTTAATCTGATGCACTTTCTGCGTGGAGACAAACTGGATAGGAATACATGCGTCTGAGCACCAAGTGACACAGGGTGAATTTCTGCATTGTGCATGTCCTTATCTGAAATGTTGTAGTCCTACAGAGAGTGCTATGCTGCTTTGTCTGATGCATGGAATCTGTTGTTTGTCTATGATCCACACAAGAGAGGGTTGCAAATGGCTTGAGCATGTCTGGCACCTGCCACTCCAAACTAACTCACCCACTGCGCTTGCCAACCAACTACAACACCGGCTTTTAATGACTGAATAACCCAATGCATGAACTTGGTTGCTTTGTCTCAATTTGATGAAAAATAGTGTTTCACCCATTAAGACCATAAAAAGACTGCGTTATTCCATGGAATGGGTTCTGAGTGTAAGACTCGAATTGTTTTTACTGATGTGCATCATCGGTGTATTCATATGGATATTCCCCATCAGAAAAAGATGGTGGAATTTTCAAGGGGACATATTACAAAATAATATTTTACCGACCTAAAACACATATGCAAATCCTTCCTACGGAATACGGACCTGTTTGGGATCAAACAGGTGATTCGCCTTAGATGAAATCTGCAGAAGCATGGGTGCATCCGAATTGAAACACTGACAGAAACGCCTCCCGCAACCTCCCATCCTTCTGTCTCTGCAGATATCAGACTAGAGGATTGCCTTTACTGCTGTTGCAAGCGGCGTCATATTGTTCTGAAGAGGGGGCGTCATATTTTGCTGATGCCAGCATTTTAAGATTGCTGTAAGAAAATCACAGTGTTCCCACCACAACATGATCTCCCCCTGCCAGCTCCACCCTATACATCAGAGAGTGTATCTACTGGTGGCTGAGGCAGGGGAGGTAAGTGGGAGGTGAAGAGGGGCTCCGTTGCATCCTCACCCCTTGTCCCCTCTTACTCTCCCTCTGCTGGGTTGCTGCAGAGCCGGGTCGTCGGGTGATGTATGGCGGGCTGACAGGAGTTGCAAGTCGCTGGCCGTGGGAGCTGACTTACAACCGGACACTTCTCCACCGGGCCCATTGCGCATTACAGCAGAGGACAACGCTAAAACTGTAAACAACCCTTGCAAGTGCCCGTGTAAATAGGTATGATTCATACCTCTAACTCACACATGTATTTTAATGCTAGTTGAAATCTGCTGGCTGGGTCTTATGAGAAAGTACAAATATTGTGGTCTAGTGTAATATCAAAGGCTCTCTTTTTCTCAGTAAATCTGAAGATCTGATCTTCTAGCGTTTGTGCAATTGCCTATTAAGTGAGGGCTATCCTATTTTATGAGTGCAGATTTCACACAGAGCTCATAAGCTCTTCAGTAATGCAGTGTGGTTCCACTTTGCTAAAATTGTCCTACCTGCATTAAATATAGCCATCTAATCTACTGATCAACTATTGATGGTTTAAAGGTTTGATTGAACTAGGGCTCATATATCTCTCATGTGTTTTTCCAAGGCTAATAAAGCATGTGGAGATTGGGCATATCACAGATGGAGAGAGGAATCCATCTCACTGAGATTGTATGGAGCACTCAGTATATAATCAAATTTGTTGGTTGTAATTGCACCATATGAGAGCTGATACAGTATTACTGGGAAGCATATTGATCTTGCAGTGTGGTCATATGAGAGAGAACTCATAACCTAATACACAGAGACACAGTGGAGCCTAGGCGCTCAAATGGTCCTGCCCCTCTCCTTGTTAATTTCAGCTGCCCTGCTCATGCTGGTTTGCAGGCAGGTCCTGAAATAATCAAGCCTAAAGGCACTACCAGTATTTGGGCTTTACTTTGTGGCATCAACTAATAAGTGTGAACAAGAAAAAATGTCTTTATAAAAAAAAAAAAAGTGAATTGAATTAGGAAACTGTGTACTTAGCAAATTATATGAATTGGATTAGGAAACCATGTATGTAGCTCATTTATTTTCAAAGTTATGGAACAGCACTATGTGCTTGTCAGTACTGGATGTTTAATGTTTATGAGCTCAATTGATTGTATGCATGCTTAAAATGGAAAATATTTTATCAAAGTGAAAATATCAATTCTCAGTAACATTAAATTCTAACATCTGCTGATATGATGAAATGCAAAGCAGTCATTTTAACACTGTAGTCGTTTTTTTTCTCTGCTTTCTGTCCTCTCCTGCAGGTTATCACAGGCAGTTCTGTCTGCATCTCAAACCACGAGTGTTTGGAGCCTTTATCTCCCTGTAGCCTGAGGTGGCCCAACTCTGTCTGAAAGCTCAAGGTGTCATCTCCCTCCAGCATGACGGTTGCTACAGGCGACCCTGTGGATGAGGCAGCAGCACATCCAGGCCAGCCACATGATCATTATGACCCAGAGCCGGACCATGAGTGCTGCGAGAGGGTGGTCATCAACATCTCGGGCTTACGCTTCGAGACCCAGCTCAAGACCCTCTCCCAGTTCCCAGAGACCCTGCTGGGCGACCCCAAGAAAAGGATGAGGTATTTTGATCCTCTCAGGAACGAGTATTTTTTTGACAGGAATCGGCCAAGTTTCGATGCTATTCTGTATTACTACCAGTCAGGTGGGAGACTGCGCCGGCCCGTTAATGTGACCCTGGACATTTTTTCTGAGGAGATAAGGTTCTATGAACTAGGTGAGGAGGCTATAGAAATCTTCAGGGAAGATGAAGGCTTCATAAAGGAAGAGGAGCGGCCTTTGCCAGAAAATGAGTTTCAGAGACAAGTGTGGTTGCTCTTTGAATACCCGGAGAGTTCAGGTCCTGCTCGTATCATTGCCATCATCTCTGTCATGGTGATTCTTATTTCTATTGTCAGCTTCTGTCTGGAGACACTGCCAATCTTTCGAAATGATGAAGAGGAGATGTACAATTATTACCCAACCATGTCCAACTCCACCTCTACCACTTACACCTCTACATATTTTACTGATCCCTTCTTCATCTTGGAGACCCTGTGCATCATCTGGTTCTCTTTTGAGTTCCTTGTCCGATTCTTTGCATGTCCCAGTAAAGCTGGATTTTTTGGCAACATCATGAACATCATTGACATTGTGGCTATCATCCCCTACTTCATCACCCTGGGCACAGAGCTGGCAGAGAGGCCAGAGGACGGCCAAGCAGGCCAGCAGGCCATGTCTTTGGCCATTCTCCGTGTCATCCGTTTAGTCAGAGTGTTTCGTATCTTCAAACTCTCACGTCACTCCAAAGGGCTTCAGATTCTGGGACAGACTCTGAAGGCCAGTATGCGTGAGCTGGGCTTGCTCATCTTCTTCCTGTTCATTGGTGTCATCCTCTTCTCCAGTGCTGTCTACTTTGCTGAGGCAGATGAACCAGATTCGCAGTTTAGCAGCATTCCTGAGGCCTTTTGGTGGGCAGTGGTTTCCATGACCACCGTGGGGTACGGCGATATGGTCCCCACCACCATCGGGGGAAAGATTGTGGGATCTCTGTGTGCCATTGCCGGTGTGCTTACCATTGCCCTGCCTGTACCTGTCATTGTGTCCAACTTCAACTACTTCTATCACAGAGAGACGGAGGGTGAGGAACAGGCACAGTATCTGAACGTCCCCAGTGTGCCTAAAGCTAACTCAGCGGAGGATCTGAAGAAGAGTGGTCGGAGCGGCAGTGGATCCACTCTCAGTAAATCTGACTACATGGAGATCCAGGAGGCGGGGAACCATAGCACTGAGGATTTTCGGCCTGAGAGCATGAAAACAGGCAACTGCACCCTGGCCAACACTAACTATGTAAACATCACCAAGATGCGTACAGATGTATAACCTGAGTGCAGCTGTCAACATCAGATGGAATGTAAAAGGTCTATAACGGGGGGATACAAGAATGACTCCCTGTGTTGACCAACATATGGGGCCGAGTGTGGGAGTCCAGAGCAGATAAGTAAGATTGACTGGGAGAAAAGTTCAGTAGAGAGAACTTCATAATCTCCCATTTCATATGGACCTATTAACACCAATAAGAACTGCCATCCTATCTTATTTGGGACATTTTCAGTGTCTGCATGGAGTTAGTCTTACCTGTGTGACTGTTACGTAGATGTCCTGCTCACAACAGTAGCCAAATAGTAGCCTAACCAGTAATAATCAACATTAACAGCATAAAGGGATTACTAATTGCTACCTTCCTGCTCTAACTGCCCTTTGGAAAAAGTTGCACGCTAATAATTTTGAATCAGCATTAGTTTCATTTTTAAATGTAACTGTACCCTCATTTACTAACTTAAAAGTGATGAAAAACAGACCACAATATTATCAGCACTCAGGAGCGACTTTAATCTAGTGCTCCAACTGCCAACGTTCTGACTCAGAGAAATCAAAGCAGCATCACAGAGATCACATCTGTCCTGTGAGAAGAAAACTGAAAGGGGCTGTTGTCTGATTTCAGTCAGATATTGTCCTGCTGCCGTCTTGGCCAGACAAAAGTGCCCCATTTGAAGGACCCAGCTACACTAACATTCCTCCCTTGCCCCTCACTGGACAGGCTAGTGGCCTCTCTGACGGCCAGTAGAAAGGTGAAAGTGCTGCAATTCCAAACTACAATAGCACAACACCTTTTTCTCTTAATGAACTTCAAGTTGATCTAAGTACAAACTGTCCAAGTCGCTGCCTTTGTCATGCTTAGCACATGCAGGGCTAGCAGGTGGATGGAGGGAAGATCTCTCTTAACAGAGTGAGTGGCTTGTTTATTTAGGTGCAGTGTGTACATTTTATCTGTTATTGGTCTAAATGTGCATTTTGCAGCTTTCTTGGGGTTGCGTGCCTACATTTGTTAGTGGTTACAACACCTGATGTGAGGATGGTGATGCTGAATATCATCTCTGTAGGTTTGTGGGTGAGTGCCTATTCCTCTATCCTCTTCACAATACCCTCAAGTGTCTCTGTAGCCCCCACCCAGGCCCACTCTGACAGTGATACACTGTGAACACTGTTAAAGTCACAACACTGCCCAGCAAACACTGTCCTTTTTTCTACTTCATAGCATTCCATGTTTGTAGTAATAGATAAATGGAGATTGAGAATTATACAAGGGTGAGAATTTAGTTTGTTGGTTTTGTCAGCAGCTAGTTTCACAGAGTTTAATGTTTATGTATGCAATGTTCACTAGTTTGATATAGAGTTAATTAAAGCTTATAGTGTATTAACCCTAAAATGTTAAAATTGCAGACCTCTCCTCTCTTTGGAAGAGACAAGCACTAACCCAGAATCAGTATGTAAGCTCCACTGGGCAACTGAAATTAATTTATGAGGCCTCTCCAGCTATTCTATCGTACCAGCAATGGCAGCTTTGCATTTTCCAATCTGACCTGTTAATTGGAAAGAAGCAACAATAACATTTCACGTTAGGCTTGTGTAAAAGCTTGCTTGTGACATCCAAAAGCTTCTTAGCAATTCTGTTTAAGTTAATTGCTCTTCAGTAATCAAATTGGTAAAGAACAAATTATACAGCCCTACCAATCATTGTTATTTGGCCATTTCAGCCCATGTATTTCTGCCCTTAAGCAACAAATCAAAATTATTAAGTGTTGCCTGTCTTGGGAACAAGTTAATGACAAAAAATTCATCTATGAATATTTATAAAATCATTTACAGAGTTACGCAAGTGCTGCTTGCTCAATTATCAGGTCATCGAAGACAACTTTACTGTCACATGATCTCTTTTTGAATTGTAAAAGAGATTATTTTTTGTCTCAAGTGTTCCACAATTATTTTATACCTATCCTGCTTGAAGAGTGATTTCTTTGGTGCACTTTGACCACAGTGTAATGCAGGACAAAATGCGGGGGGACCTGTATAGGCTATGCTTCCTTCATCAGCTTTTTATCAATGGTACTATTCTATAGCTGCATGACCTATGAAATATTAATTGTAGCATGCATATGTTATAATTAATACTTAAAAAAGCAAAATTCAGTTGAATATATTCCTGTATCTATATTTTTCTTGGTGAGATACTGGCGATATGTGCAATATATGAAAGACAAGTCATATAACGTTTGACAAATAGTATGCATTCTCTGAACTATGTTCTTAGAAATACTGTTGAGTCACACATCTTGTAAAGTGGTGACCCTGAGAGGGTTGTGTGTCTGTGAGAAGATTGTCTCTGATGAGGATAAAGGAGGTCAGAGTAGGTATGAGAGAAAATAGGAATATCATTGTGAAGTTTAGGAAAGGACAGGAAGGCGTGCGCAAATAAGAGACATGAAGAGAATGCCAAAACTGACTCAAGAATAGAGATAGCTAAGCCTAAGATCCACAGTTCAGCTACAAGACTTAAAGCGGCATCCCACTTTTTGCGGCTAGTCTCAGTATTCCAGTTACAGTCACAACCCACTGACTGTGGCTCATAGTGAGGCCGATGTACTGGAAGCACAACAACAGATACTGTCTGCTGCCGGCCCAGTGGGTGAAGAGGGATTCAAACAGTTGGCCAGTCTGGCTTTTTGCTCAGTGGAGTGTATCATAATGCTCCAGGGGCCTGTCTGAGTGCACCTATCTCTGAGATGTAGGTCTGTAGTTGTCACTGTGGGGTGTTGTGTATGCACTGTATGTGTGTGTGTGTGTGATAGAAAGAGAGAGATGGAGAGAATGTGTGTATGAGAGAGAGAGCTTTTAGATGCCCACAGGCTGAGCGTGTAGCTCTTAGAGACAACTTGCCAGCAGTTGTCTAAAATGCTGCTCTTTCGTCTCCAGGCCATAAACAACCCCAAGAAAGAATATGGAGAATATTCTTTTCCGGCCAGTACGATGCTCAGAGCCTGTATGTGTGCATTTATCTGTGAATATGTGGGTGCGTGTGTGGTAACTTTTTCACTGAATGCAGAGGGTAAGACATTGTTTCAGGGGAAATGAATGCCTTGCTGCTTTTGCTAGGGTTGAGATTGCTGAGTATGTGTTGACTTGTATGACAATGCAGCCCTCTGATCTAGGCAGTCTGTATAAGACCAGGATGAATCAACCACAGAGATGACCTGCAGTGCAAAGACCAATTTAACACATTTTATATTGTAAACTGAAGGAAACTGTAAAGGATAGGGAGGATAAATTTGGAAGTTAGATACTGGAAGTTAGATTAACACTGCCCACAACCTCCTTACACTCCGCTTTACTTATTAGTCCAGTGTGTACTTGTATCTCTTCAGCCAGCTTTCTCCTGCTGGAACACCTGTGTGACTTAATGTGGCCTGAAAGCTTCATCTGGACCAACCTTTTTCCACTGTCTTTGCCCACTGTCTGGGCAAAAACATCCTCATGGAGTTAGCACAGAAACCATCAAAATAGATCAGCAGAATCATCTGGACCAAGGAAAACACACCTTCTGTGCTGTGCTTCACAACAAAGACCAGAGGACACTTACCTACCCACTTACCTGCACACAAACACACACACACATACACACAGACACCCACACACACACACACTTGAGCACACATACACACCTTATTCTTGGACAATGACAACTGTAGGTGCTGTCTGTTTATCCTTCTGTCCCCGTCCACAGTCTGAACACACGACTGTGGTTCTCTGGAACTCAACGGCCACAAAGTGAATGGACTATAACCCACTGCCAGGGGTAAAAACACGTAGCCATGTAAACAATGTATCTAAGAATTTAAGCTGCTTTAAATGATGTCTTAAAATGCCTAAAGCTTCAGCTTTAAAAATGAGCTTCTGCCATGTACAGATTCCTGTGTAGCAGGGAATCCAAGTGTATGCTTCTTGAAGTAATCCAAGAAACTAAACTGAGTATTGTAGATGAAGTATCTATTAGGTTTTGTATGCTCCAAACACAAAGGATGGAGGTATATATACATAACAAAAAAAAACAGTGGAAATCATAATTTCTGTGGGAACTCTGACTGCTTATTTTGTCTTTGCAGATACTGTAGTCTGTAATTAATGTTTTTTTTTGTTTTGTTTTTTCCACTCTGTTTTGTTGTTTGCTTACTGAATGTCATCTTGGCTCACCTTTGAGCTTCACGCAGTGTAGGAGCTGAGGTATGACTAACACGCACGTACACACACATTCTGTGGCCTTGGTCCAATAAGACCCCCTTTAGTTTTGTAATTCCTCTACTTAGATTCCCTCTCTCCTTACTCTTTCTCAGCTGCTTTTTCAAGGTCCAACTGTGTGTGTGTGTGTGTGTGTGTGTGTGTGTGTGTGTGTGTGTGTGTGTGTGTGTGTGTGTGTGTGTGTGCGTGAGTGTGTGTGTGTGTGTGTGTGTGTGTGTGTGTGTGTGTGTGTGTGTGTGTGTGTGTGTGTGTGCGTGCGTGCGTGCGTGTGCGTGCGCGTGTGCGTGTGTGCGGTTCTCAGCTCCTTCACTGGCTAATCAGTGGTAGCCTATACTCAGATATCTGTACAAAGCCTGTGTGTTTTCTACTATTGTATGGAAAACAAGAAGCAAACAAGAAGCTCTCCATTGTTACACACAAAGGAACTCTGCATCTGAATGCTTGACAAGGACTTCAAACTGATACACATTTACAGAGATCTATGGAGAAGAGAGTGACAATGATTCAGAATGTCATCATCCAAATGATTATAGCTGTTGGAAAGTTACTATGGATAACAATGTTCTTGATGAAAATACTAATAATAACATCATTATATTAACTTCAAAACAGTGTTGTATGTGTATTTTTCATGTGAAGCAACATCTGTAACATGGGGCCTTGAAGAATTGTACAGTGCTCATGCGGTAGTGTTACCATTTTTTTTTTTTTTTTTTATGGATGTTGCAGTCTGGGCTCAGACAATCTAACAGACAAGGAATAAAAATCAGAGGAAAATAATGAGGTATGACACTTACATGGCACTATAAAAAAAAAAAAAAAAACAGAGCTCTGATCAAGTGTGGCACTTGCTCTGTTATATTATGGCACAGCACTTGCATTATAAAAAAATATTTTTAGCTCATGTTTTTCTGTAGAGCAAGTGTTGTGCGTGCCTTTTTTCTCTGCTTTGCATTTTTAGAGAGGATATATGTCAGTTTGTTGCATAACTTATTATGAAGCTCAAATTATGATGCAAGCCCCAATTAGTGTTTTCACTGGTACAAACATGGGCCAGTGAGTTTTTCATAAAGTTTCTACATTAGTGTCCTGAATGCAAAGTGCACAGCATCTTGGTGCTATTCTAAATCTAATTCATTCACTGCGATTCCCAAGTAACCCACTGACTTATATCCTGTGTTAAAACTGTGCGTGACCTCCCTAGACATATGTGACAGCCTCCGTTCTTATTCTCTCAAAACAAAAGACTACCGTCAAGGAGAAGTAAACCTCAGAGTGCCATATATAAAGAGATGAAAATACCGTTGGAGAAAGGCTTTTCTGCTGTTGGCCACTCTCGTGTCCATTACTTCGTGAAAATACGTTTGAATAGAGTATGGCCCTTCATCTTGTAGATGGTTTTGTGTCCTGCTTCTCCTCCTAAGTGAATCATATGCTCTCTGTGGTTAACTGAGAAAGCAAAGTAGTCTATTTATAAAGCCAGGGAGGGGAAGAGTGAGGTAGAAGGTAGGCAGAGGAGAAAGAGAAAGGAAGAGCAGAGAGCAAAAGGCTCTTGACTCCCGGTTCAAGAGAGAGTGGGACAAGTACAAACACCCTCTACACCAGCACCATTCAGCAGTGTCAAATGCTTCCTTCCTCTAGAAGCCGAGGGTGGGTGGAAAACCCTGTTTTATCCCTTTTGCTGTCATTGCTGCAGCTTCTCTTTACTCTTAGGATCCCACCCTATTATATGCGCCTCTAATGTTTCATCTCCACACATTTCCTCTCTCCTTCAGCGCTCCATCTCTCACTCTAAGCACCCACAGTAATGCACAGTGGGTGATCTGATTGTCCTCCAAGACATATATTAGCGGCAGCGTAATGCTCCCTCCAGCCGTCTCAGCTGACTGGGTTCCGGTATGTGGCTGAGGGCAGCGGCCCAGGCAGCCTTCCAGATAACTGATGGGTATTGATCCACTGATTGCTGTTTGATTATTAGGCCAGTGTTAAAAGGGAGCTTTGCTCAAGTCCTCTCCAATATGGAAACAACAGAAGCCAGACAAACAGCCAATACATCACAAATCTGTGGTTTGGCATCCTGTCTTACAATGTGTTTGAGGTTGCTGGCTGTTGTCCTGACTGAATTTTCATCCCTGTAGAACAGGTTTTTGTCATTTTATTGTGGGTAGCCAGAGGAAAATAATAATAAAAAAAAAAAAAACAGTGCTGTCGCATGTCTTAAAAAGGCATATTATTTATTTTGAGTTAAAATGCAACAACAGTGACTTTTTCAACCCCATTTTCTCATGTGAGGCTGATTGCTTTGATGGAATTCATGTGTGCATGTGTGTTGTGTGCGACTATACCCTGTGGACCACATGACAAACTCTTACACTCGAACACACAAGCATTTCCCCATTGCTGTGCGGGCTGATTTATAACCTAATACACAGCTCGCTTTATAGCCTGTCAACTGGAACTTTCTTTATGGCAGACTAGGTTCCATAGGAGAGGCCTGTGTAAGTCCAAATCTGTTTGTGTGTGTGTGTGCATGCAAGGTGAGCAGGGGAAGCCCTCTGTTTATAGATAGTGGGAACCCCCTATATTTATACCTATACTTGATAGTGCAAAGGATTTCCTTGTTCTATATGAATACATGAGGAAAAACTCCTGGTTTTAAATAGGTATTGGACTGTGTGAGTATAGGAAAGAGGTTTATGCTAAGCAGACAGGAAGACAGTAAACAGTTTACATGATTTACTGTAGACTGACAATTGATGTTGCTGAATTGCATAGAGAGAATGATGCTGAGGAGATATGAAGGTTGGAGGAGGAGAGCTGCATAATGGAGGGGGTGGGAGAGAGGTTGTAGTCTCGAGTGAGAAGGAGCTGGAGGTATGAGAAAAGAAGAACACCACTGGGGAACCCCGGCCTGTCAATGTAATTAATGAGTAGTATGGATTTATGGGTTTGCCCTACATACTGAAGGCTGCTCTCTATCATATACTTTTACTTACAGCCAACCAGAGCATCACAAGGGTCTTCAACACGTGTTTAGCTGTATAGGCATTTTGAAAAAAATAAAACTGATTTTTCTTACTGAATTTAACCTATTTTGTTCTAATGACTCATAAATTACTATGCTAATATATTTTCTATGTGACTGTCACTTGAAGACCTCCTTTGCTGCACTTGAAACTGATGCTGACCATCAAGGGCTCCCTGTTTTAAGAAATGTGTAAATCTTTTGCCATATGTCTGTAAAAACACACTATTCATTTTTAAATTGCTGTGAATACTGACAGGAAAACAAAATTACCTTTGAGGATTATTGCTGTTCTACGCTAAAAATTTCCAGTATCCTATGCCAAATAAAATGTTTGGATGTCCCATCAGAGCAGAAGGTCCCCAATCAGTTGATCACTGGACAGAATTATAAATTAGTGACAAATTCAGCAGACTGTATTAAACTAGTCAGACTTATAAATACCTTTAAAAGTACTTAGAGTAAAGTAAAGACATCAGTAAAGTATAGTAAAGTACAGTAAAGATAATACATTTTTCAAAATTTCCTTCCTTTTCAAATCCTTATGTTTTTTCTTCTTCCTTGTTTGTTTGTTTTGTTTTTGTTTTGAGCTTTCTCCCTGTTAAAGTGATGAAATATCCACCTGCCTCCATCATGTAAAATACACATAAATCGTAGGCCACCAGTGCCACAGACTGCAATAGTATTAGATTTAGTGCAGACGATTTTAAAATTTTCATCATATTGTGCCTGCTGAGGGATGAATGTCTTATGAGCAGACAAAATCAATGAATGCACTAGGCTATTGTGAAAATCAAGCAAGTCACACTGAAATGAAACTAAACAAGGAATAACCAAAAATGGGTATTTATCTACATTAAGAAGAGACATTCTGTGCTATCTGTAGGTCTCTCTGTCTCTTTGTCACATTGCATTAATAAACTAGTGAAATCCTTCATCAATAAGTCCAAAGAAACCTCTTGATGTATGCTCCGCTGACAGACTTTGGTGTATGAGAGAAGAAAGAAAGAAAGAAAGAAAGAAAGAAAGAAAGAAAGAAAGAAAGAAAGAACAAAGACACAGGACAAGGTGCAACATTTGTAGTTCTTGTTTATATATATATATATATATATATATACAGTACAGGCCAAAAGTTTGGACACACCTTCTCATTCAATGTGGAGTGGAGTTATGTACTTAACAAAAAAAGGTGAAATAACTCAAAACATGTTTTATATTCTAGTTTCTTCAAAATAGCCACCCTGTGCTCTGATTACTGCTTTGCACACTCTTGGCATTCTCTCGATGAGCTTCAAGAGGTAGTCACCTGAAATGATTTTCACTTCACAGGTGTGCCTTATCAGGGTTAATTAGTGGAATTTCCTGCTTTATCAATGGGGTTGGGACCATCAGTTGTGTTGTGCAGAAGTCAGGTTACTACACAGCCGACAGCCCTATTGGACAACTGTTAAAATTCATATTATGGCAAGAACCAATCAGCTAACTAAAGAAAAAGGAGTGGCCATCATTACTTTAAGAAATGAAGGTCAGTCAGTCCGGAAAATTGCAAAAACTTTAAATGTGTCCTCAAGTGGAGTCGCAAAAACCATCAAGCGCTACGAAACTGGCACACATGAGGACCGACCCAGGAAAGGAAGACCAAGAGTCACCTCTGCTTCTGAGGACAAGTTCATCTGAGTCACCAGCCTCAGAAATCGCAAGTTAACAGCAGCTCAGATCAGAGACCAGATAAATGCCACACAGAGTTCCAGCAGCAGACCCATCTCTAGAACAACTGTTAAGAGGAGACTGCGTGAATCAGGCCTTCATGGTCAAATAGCTGCTAGGAAACCACTGCTAAGGAGAGGCAACAAGCAGAAGAGATTTGTTTGGGCCAAGAAAAACAAGGAATGGACATTCGACCAGTGGAAATCTGTGCTTTGGTCTGATGAGTCCAAATTTGAGATCTTTGGTTCCAACCGCCGTGTCTTTGTGAGACGCAGAAAAGGTGAACGGATGGATTCCACATGCCTGGTTCCCACTGTGAAGCATGGAGGAGGAGGTGTGATGGTGTGGGGGTGTTTTGCTGGTGACACTGTTGGGGATTTATTCAAAATTGAAGGCACACTGAACCAGCATGGCTACCACAGCATCCTGCAGCGACATGCCATCCCATCCGGTTTGCGTTTAGTTGGACGATCATTTGTTTTCCAACAGGACAATGACCCCAAACACACCTCCAGGCTGTGTAAGGGCTATTTGACCAAGAAGGAGAGTGATGGAGTGCTATGGCAGAAGACCTGGCCTCCACAGTCACCGGACCTGAACCCAATCCAGATGGTTTGGGGTGAGCTGGACCGCAGAGTGAAGGCAAAGGGGCCAACAAGTGCTAAACACCTCTGGGAACTCCTTCAAGACTGTTGGAAAACCATTTCAGGTGACTACCTCTTGAAGCTCATCGAGAGAATGCCAAGAGTGTGCAAAGCAGTAATCAGAGCAAAGGGTGGCTATTTTGAAGAAACTAGAATATAAAACATGTTTTGAGTTATTTCACCTTTTTTTATTAAGTACATAACTCCACGTGTTCATTCATAGTTTTGATTCCTTCAGTTAGAATCTACAATGTAAATAGTCATGAAAATAAATAAAACGCATTGAATGAGAAGGTGTGTCCAAACTTTTGGCCTGTACTATATATATATATATATATATATATATACACTATATTACCAAAAGTATTCGCTCACCCATTCAAATGATCAGAATCAGGTGTCCTAATCACTTGGCCTGGCCACAGGTGTATAAAATCAAGCACTCAGGCATGCAGACTGTGAAACAAGACATTTGTGAAAGAATGGGCCGCTCTCAGGAGCTCAGTGAATTCCAGCGTGGAACTGTCATAGGATGCCACCTGTGCAACAAATCCAGTCGTGAAATTTCCTCGCTCCTAAATATTCCACAGTCAACTGTCAGCTCTATTATAACAAAATGGAAGCGTTTGGGAACAACAGCAACTCAGCCACGAAGTGGTAGGCCACGTAAAGTGACGGAGAGGGGTCAGCGGATGCTGAAGCGCATAGTGCAAAGAGGTCGCCGACTTTCTGCACAGTCAGTTGCTACAGAGCTACAAACTTCATGTGACCTTCAGATTAGCCCAAGTACAGTACGCAGAGAGCTTCATGGAATGGGTTTCCATGGCCGAGCAGCTGCAGCCAAGCCACACATCACCAAGTGCAATGCAAAGCGTCGGATGCAATGGTGTAAAGCACGCCGCCACTGGCCTCTAGAGCAGTGGAGACGCGTTCTCTGGAGTAATGAATCACGCTTTTCCATCTGGCAATCTGATGGACGAGTCTGGGTTTGGAGGTTGCCAGGAGAACAGTACATTTCAGACTGCATTGTGCTGACTGTGAAATTTGGTGGAGGAGGAATTATGGTGTGGGGTTGTTTTTCAGGAGCTGGGCTTCGCTCCTTAGTTCCAGTGAAAGGAACTTTGAATGCTTCAGGATACCAAAACATTTTGGACAATTCCATGCTCCCAACCTTGTGGGAACAGTTTGGAGCGGGCCCCTTCCTCTTCCAACATGACTGTGCACCAGTGCACAAAGCAAGGTCCATAAAGACATGGATGACAGAGTCTGGTGTGGATGAACTTGACTGGCCTGCACAGAGTCCTGACCTGAACCCGATAGAACACCTTTGGGATGAATTAGAGCGGAGACTGAGAGCCAGGCCTTCTCGACCAACATCAGTGTGTGACCTCACCAATGCGCTTTTGGAAGAATGGTCAAAAATTCCTATAAGTTTTTGGACACCCCTTGCATTTGTGAAACGTAAAATATAAATACTAAACAAATCCTAAAAAAGTCATTACATTACATTACATTACATTAATTGATTGGTTCCATAAAAATACATAAGAAATTTTGAGTATTGGGTCATTTTGGTACCAGTGAGGAAGGTCGTTCTTTTTATTAAAAGACACAATTTTTGTTGCCAAGCTTCGTGTCTATATAAAGCCAGCACATCTGAAAGTTCTTCAGACACAAAAATGGCTAAAACAAGGAACCTAACGCAGGAAACACGCCTGAAGATAAAGATTACACTGTCAACTATTTAGTTTTGTTAGTTTTTCTTGTAAACAATAAACAAAAAAATATAATTTGTATTTGTGTGTATCTGTCTAATGCAGCCACACCTTTTGAAACCTTTTGAAAAAAGTTTTTTCCACAAATATTTCATGATAATATTTGAGATTGTGAGATTGTGTAAAAATTTAAGGGTGTCTGAAAACTTTTTTCCACCACTATCTATATATATATATATATATATATATATATATATATTGTGTGTGTGTGTGTGTGAGACTCAGTACAATGATATTCACTATGGTGAGGAAACAGGCGTATGATACCCACTTCCTCTCCTCCTCTCTGCACCTCCACCCACTCATTGCTCACAGACAGGATATGGGGGGCTTAAAATATCCCACCCGCATAAATAATTCATAAACTGACAGAACCGTGTTCTACAATCCCTCCTGGTCTCCATTTCTCTTTCTTTGCATCTCCCTTGTTCCTTTTGTTCCTTTTGGGTATGTTCCCTGTCTCTCCAGGTGTCTGCACTCTTCTCTGATGCTACTTTTCTATTTTACTGTAGCTTTTTTTTTTTTTTTTTTTTTTTTTAGCTGAACTTACCCCTACAGCTGGCTTTATTTCCTCTCTGAATCTGTCATCTTTTTCCTCCATGCACAAGCCTACTGTAAACAGCAAGAGTCACAGATATGTTCGCATGGGCATGTTCAACACACTCACAAACACAAACACACACACTCTATTCAGCTCATTGTTTTCTGTCTTCATACCTCTTAGTGCATCGATCAAGTGTGCATCAGAAGTGGATTTCATAATAGGGTGGTGACTGGAGAGCATTAGCAGCTGATGGTTACTTAGCTTTGGTAATTGTCTGAAATTCAAGGGTGCTCAACCTCAGTGATTTTGTGCGTGCACTCACTTACGCACACTCTCTTCTTCATCTCTCTGTCCCTCCTCTTTTACAAAGTGTAGCATCGCTCTCAGGTAACAGCGACTGCACATTTGTGGCAATCATCTACTTCACGTATACCTTATAAATGGATGAACTCTCGTGTAAGTCAGTGTTCCAGTGTTTTCCATATAGATAATAAGAAGTTTGATGGCTGTCAATGTGAGTTCCCTCTCTCTGATTAAAATAAAGCTCAGGTGAGTTATGGTTCAGGGCTCATTTAAAGACACCATGAAATAGCATTTCTACTTCCTTGATTTTATGTATTCCCTGATATAACAGGACGCTGGGGCAGGGAACTATTCACAAGTGTAAACCAAGTGAAAGTCAGTTTGATTTGGTGGGATATGTGAAGGGCCAGGATTGTGCTCGCAAGGGCAGCACAAGGTCAACATTAATGACTTTCTGCTTTCAAGGAGATAGAAGGGAGGTCATTGCTTGATGTCTTTAAACCTAAGATTAACTTGCTTTTCAATTAATCAAATCAAAGAGAAATGAAAATCCACCAAAGGATATAACTGATGGCTTCAGAGTGGAGTAGCCCAGGCATTTCACCCTCCACCTGTTTGATCACTCTTCACTAATCAGCATCAAGCAGCAAAGAGGAGGCTTGAAACCCCACCAATCAAATCAGCTTGTGACTGGGTGAGCCCTTGGGCGAGGAGTATTAGCTGGAACACTAGTTACTGGACTAAGGACAAGTGTGGTGAGCGAATAGATTTTTATTCCCCTGACCAAGAAGGATAATATTAGCCAAAAGCAAACTTGTTTGACTCTAAACACCAAGACAAAACTGAAAAGCTATTTTTTCAGACTTTCCCAAAAGAGCTTCACCGTCCTCCCGACATCCCTTCCTCCCTCTTTTCCTCTCTCCAGCTTTTCCTTTGTAGTCGCCCACCCCTTCTGTCTTTGGCCTATTTCTGTGGCTCTGATGGGAAAGCAGAACAGAGCAGCACGCTGGCAGCAACAGCTCCGAGAGGGAAAGTAAAACAGAGAAGTGTGAGTGAGCGAGAGGAGAGCAGGAGATCAGGCCTGCTGAGACATGCAGTCTAGGCTTCCTGGAAGAAGATGAGCTGGAGGTACTCATGAATATGGATGGAGATAGTGGAAACACACACATTTGCAGACTTGTGTAGGTCTGTAACCTGGAAATCTACAGTAGAGATGCATATAATGTATGAAAGATGCAACATAGTATGCCTGATCTACATAACACATCATTGGAGGCTGGTAACTTGAAAACTTGGACAGGCCTTTGTGCAATGTAGGGTGCAAAAGGGTGTGACCCAAAAACATACGACAATTAAAGTTTACTGCCTTTAGCGACTAGAGTTGAAAAACAGGAATGTAACATCCTCCCCATCCTCCATGGACCAGGCTCCCTGCAAGTGTGTACAGGCATCTCGTTCACACTACAACTGAAAGTGGGAAACTTATGTTTTTAGATGTGAAAATAAATAAAAAACAACCTCAAATTCAATTCATGATAAAGTCTGCACTGCCCATTTGTAAATAATAAGCAGATAAGCAGATCACTGTTGTCATAAATCTACTTCCACTTCACTGAAAAAAAAAAAAAAGAACACACATCATGGAGGACATCAACTCAAGCACCCTGTGGAAAGACAGTGAGGTCACCGATTTAATTAGCATGTGGGGAGTCGCCTTCATGCAGACAGAGCTATGGGGGACATTGTTTTTCAAAACAGTTCCTCCACAGGATTAGTGCATGAGTTCAAGTTCAAGTTTGTTTATAGTCCTTAATCACTGTATGCAGTCTCAAAGAGCTCTACAAGCCTACAGTTTATAGAAAACAAAACAACATCTCCTGATCTGGCAGGCAAGAAAATTGCCGAAAGAAAGACAGAAAGAAAGAAAGAAAGAAAGAAAGAAAGAAAGAAAGAAAGAAAGAAAGAAAGAAAGAAAGAAAGAAAGAAAGTGTGCCCCAAGCAGGCAATTATTAGTGGTTATTATTAGTAATTATTATTGTAAGTAAATTATGACAGACTTGATGAACAAATTAACAGAACAAAGATAATGGATTGTTATTTTCTTCAGGTAAAAAATTAATTGAAAAATTAATATGCAATTAATACATATTTGTTCAAATAAATAATTAAATACATTTGTACTGAACAGTATTGGTGAATGTAGCCTTGGTGAACATGCAACTGTTGGAGGTTGTGTGTGTGTGTGTATGTGTGTGTGTGTGTGTGTGTGTGTGTGTGTGTGTGTGTGTGTGTGTGTGTGTGTGTGTGTGTGTGTGTGGGTGTGTGGGTGTGTGTGTGTGTGTGTGCCAGACTGCAGTGCTGCCACAGGCCTGCAGAGGGAAACCTACTCCAACTGTCCGGTATCCCCGCGGGAGAGCATCCTCCTCCCTCAGCCAGGCGCCAGACTCCGCAGCCTGCATGCTGGTGCAGGGGTCAGCCGGCCAGCCAGCTGAAGCACCTGCACACATCCATTTCATTTGGACAGTGATGATGCGAGATTAATAGGACAATAAACCATGCGGTGAATTTTGCTCAGACTTATTTGACCATGGGGAGTTAACCCTTGTGACCTGGCAGCACTTCCATATATAATGCATTGGGAAGTCTAGCTACTTATCCATGATGGGGATATTGAATAGGCCCATACAGCAAAGTGGGGCAGAAGAACCTGCACACTGGCAAGAGAGCTGGGAGTTGTCAAGCGGCTATAAAGACAATATTGAAGTCAATAATTGAATGCAAGGCTGAAAATGTAATAGGCAAGTTTTATTATTAAAAGCAACGAGAACGGGGCAGAGATGACTGATGTGGCTTTAGTCATCTGAGTTAAGGCACCCTTGAAGGGGTCAGGAAGCAGCCCCCTTAATCTCCTCTCTCTCTCTCTCTCTCTCTCTCTCTCTCTCTCTCTCTCTCTCTCTCTCTCTCTCTCTCTCTCTCTCTCCTTTCTGGATAAAGCGACATGGCTTTGGAGGACGAAGAAAAACAAGGATTTTTCAAGCGGGGAATTGGCCAAATTAAACGTAACCATGTTGTTGTTGTTATGTCACCCTCACATCTGTCCTGTGGGTGATTGGCTGGGCCACCTCCGCTGTGCCTGCTGTCGGCGCGGTAAGCTCGGGGGCGAGAGGCTATGTGGAGTGGTCCGTCGGCACAGTGCGCACTAACCATGCCTCCGGCACGGCCCGGAGCCGAAAACTTTCGTCCACAACGCCAGGAAGTTTGTAGGATCAAGCTTGACGGCGCTGAAGGTAGGCCCATTTTCGCTCTCCTTAAACCTAAACGTGAAAGGGCACAAGAGCAGGTTCCTTCATGTAAATCTGTGCAAGTGAAATCTGACACTCTCCGCCATGCGTTTTTTCCCCCTCCAACCAGCTGTTGCACAGTTGGAGATGAGCGGTGCTCTTGTGCAACAGCGGTTTTATGGTTCTTACTCTGGAACAATTGTGGAATGACAGACGGAGCTTACTTACCACAGTCTGTAAACAATGGGAAAAAGGCACATTGCACATGTACACAAACACTGCGTAAGAGAAATCAAACACAGACGTCTGGATATTATGGACCACGATAAACTCCACCATAGCCTTTATTTTTTAAATATTTTTCACACAATACAATACTATTTGGAGTATGGATTTGGTATTTAAAAGCTAAAATTTTGACAAGTATTTTTTCTGATGCTGTAATGTGATTTATTCTTTATTTGGCCGAGTACTTTTCTTGTGCATTTGTAATTAGAAGATTCTTATGACTACTACTACTACTAAAAAAAAGAAAAGAAAGAAAAACCTGCTGTCCTCTAACCACTTTGACTCCTGCTGAAGGCTTTTATGTTGATATCCTCCTGGTAGTGTGGTCTTTATGGCACTACTGGTACACAGTGTTGACCATGCATATGATATGTGAGAGCTCATAAATTGGTTTATTGTAATTTAAAGTCAAAAATATTCTATTGCATTAAAATCAAGGGGCTAAATGAAATTCTAACAGCATCACACTGACATTAAACACAGTGCACCTTGCCCCATGCTGTCACTACTGAATATGAGTCCCATGTAACCCTCTGCTTGTGTCAACACCATAGTCCCACTTAATGGTCCTTTACTCTGTTTTGAGCACCCCTATTCTCTAAACTTGAGATTCTCACCTCCTGTTGCATTACACCTTGTAACACCTTAATATCTAAGTATAATTAAAGAAAAGATATATCTAGCCCATGTTTAACTTAAACAGTTTCACTTATTTTTAAGGGGGAAAAAAACACACAGCTGGGTAATTAGAATCAGTATAGGTACGACAAGAGGAAACTATGATGATTTATTATCACAGCCTGTAATGTATCAGTGTTTAGTCATGATCCTAATTTTGAAACTGTGCCATACCCTATGTGTGCCCCCACATGATGACATCTTTTGTGCTTCTGGTGTATTTGAGGCAGAGACTATACGTAGATGTGCTGCCCCTCACTAAAAATTGTGAATATGATGTTTGTGTATGTGTGTTTGTGTGTGTGCTCTGATGCCTATAGTGTGGAAGATGTCATGAAGCCTTATGGAAAGATGAAGAATGAAGATAAAGATGAAGCCTTATGGCAAGTTTCTTTTATTTGATTTGACAAATTAACCACATTTCAGACAGAAAAAAATGGCAATTGGTCAGATCGGATGTAACACAACCAGAGGGATAAACAACAAGACCAGCCATTCTCTGGCTCCTGCAACCAGTACCGAATATCACGTCCCACACCCCCTGCCCCAAAACACACACACAGGTGCTCCATACGGTCACTCATCAACACTTGACACACTTATCGGACAGGTATATATTTTTGTTTGTTTGTTTGTTTTTTGCAAATATTAGCAAGTGTGCTTTTTTTGTTTTTCAAGCACTGCCTCTGCTGTTCTGCTTGTTATGGTGGGTAAGTGTTTGTTTTTATATCTGTTTGAATGTAAAGTGCACTGCAGAATCTTGAAGTTAACATTGCACTCAGATTGAACATATAAATACAAATGTGCACTGTCACGTTGCTACATTCGGTAATGCAGGCTTGGGTAAAGCTATCCCTAAATTCTGTTTCCAGGCAGGCATTAATTTTCATGTCAGTTTATTATTAATAATATATACTTTGGTAACTAGTGTCAAATTGATGATAGAGTCTTCCGGGGGAAAACACATCAGTTCTTCTCTGAAAAAAAAAAAATGCTAACAATGGTGGTTGTTATTCTTGTGATAACCACTGACTAAACTGACTGACTAAATGGCTGTTAGTAGTGGGTTTGTTCCTATAAATTAGCCATATTTTGATGGTAAGTTGTTATGCTATGAAGGGGGGTGGGGGGTAGGGGGCTATTGCACTGGGCATGAACTTTATGTATTTATTTATCTATTTATCTACTTTATATCCAGATGTGTAGATGTGATTAGTGCCATTTATAGTGTGGGTGAGTAGCATCAAGTGGGTTTTGGTCTCAAACCTCTGTGTGTGTGTGTGTGTGTGTGTGTGTGTGTGTGTGTGTGTGTGTGTGAATATGTGTGAGTGAGTGTGTGTGTGTGTGTGTGTGTGTGCACGCGTGTGTGTGCACACTACCTATGATTAGTAATATGTAATGGAGAACCAGACCGACCCTCTGACCAGATGGCCATATTTTCCCCGGCTGGATGTGGTGCAAAAAAAAAAAAAAAAAAAAAGCCTTCTAAAAAATAATGTAATATTTCTGTAAATGAGACAGGCTTAATCCTCACTGTGGGGGTGGATCAGCAGGGGAGGGAGGCAGGGGTGTGGGTGGGGTTGTTGTGGGAAGGGTGTGTGTGTGTGGGGTGGGGGGGGGGGGGGGGGGGGGTAATATCAGGAAGATATTCTCAGAGAGGGATGAGAGTGCTTGTGTTCCCCTTGTTTCTGCAAGAGAATAAAGTAATAATATTGAACATGCTGGCTGTATTTGTAGAGGGAGAAACCTTTTAAGCTGGTGTGATGGTAGGTCGCAGTCATGTTACAATCAAAATTTCATGTAGAGATAACAGACATTTGTGAGAAGCTGTTAAAGGGAATTTGTGAGCTACATGGCAGCCACAGCAAAATATCATGCCTGAGGGGAAAAAAAATCTGATTATAGGCTTATTCAAAGTACACTATATAGCCCTATGGTTCAAAAATAGGTTATTCTATTGTGGCTGGCTGTCTGGCCTAAACAAAAGACAGAATAAAAATGCCTGTGTTTGTATATTATTAATAAAATACATCCATAGTGACACAGAACTTTTCGAGCTGATGAGTTGCAGGATAAACTCGAGTGTGGGTTACAGGTGAAAATGTTGGAGGGGCGTTATGAAGGCTTGCTTTTGTTATGGATATACACAGTTTGGCTTCACGTGTGTGAGTGTGTGTACATGTGGGTGAGTGTAACAGATGTCTGTTCATTCAAACTACAGACAGCCATACACACACTGGCACATCAAGCTATTTGTGACCCTCTGTGCCAGCTTCCCCTGAGGATGCATTTCTTTCCAAGCGTAGTTGACTCATTCTCTCTCTTGTTTTCTTTTTTTTTCTTCTTCTTAATTTCTGTGGAGTCGTACACCAAATGACAACAGTCACCGTATTTCCATGTTTAATTTCCTGTCCATGTAGAATGAATGGTAAATGAAAGTGTTGCTAATAGTCACTGTGCTTTGGCCTTGATAAGAATTTTTTTTCTTTGCAAGTGAGACAGAAATCGCTGCATGAGGCCTCAATAAGGATTTCTGCTTTCACTACAATGCTTTTTGTTTATTCATCACCGTCTCATTGCTTTGTGCATGTGTATACATATGCGCAAATATATATGTGATGTGTGTCTTCGGTTGCACTGGGTGCATCCGAAGACACGTTTTGTAAGTATTAGTGAAGTGTTTTTTTTTTTGTTTTTTTTTTTTGTCATCTATGAGTTAACTTCCTCCCCCCACAGTGATTAGACTCTCTGCTCATTTTCTGTACTTTGTTGGTGAAAGGGATCATTCTTTAGCTTAGGGGAGCGACAGCAAGAGCAGCAGGCCATGGCAACCATCCAGACAAAGCATCATTTTGGAATTAACTCTGACCCTAATTTTTTATACTGCTTGTTTGTTCTCTGATTTCATCTGTAACGCACAATATGTGCAGAATTAGACAGCCAAAAAAACTGATGCTCTATGTGATTCTGGAGGTTTGACGTAGGGACTCATTCACCCAACAATTAACCCCAAATACAGCAAAATTATTCTCCCCTTTGTGCAGTCTATCCATCCAGATAGTTTCTGTGTGATTTGGTGATGTTTCCTGTCTGCCACGATCTTCCCTGCCTCCATTCACCCCAACACAAGTAGGCGCTGCCCTCAACCAGTAGAACTTTGAAGAAGATAGATCACAGTTGCCGGTGTTTATAAGCAGGAAATCGTTCTGTAGGAAGCTCCCTATGAAACAATAAATATCATGACACTGGAAACTTCACCAAATCACACTGCTTGGATAAGTTGCACCAGGTGTTAATTAAAAAATATCTTTTTTGTATTTTAAGGTTTAGGCTGGTGCTCAGGTTAGACATCCACCAAGATGTAAGGATGTTTGTATGTACAGTATTAAGTGCATGTGCACATGTGTGAGGATTTTCAGTGTTCAGTCTGACGTGATAAAGACGTCTTTGCACTCAATTTGACCGGCTTACTTGCTTATCTGGCAGCCTGAGCAGTTTGCTGACTGTTGGTGTTTAGTGCTAGCCTATCATGTGATTATTGCTGATCTTCTCATTTTGTGTGCATGCGTATATGTGCCTGACAGTGTGTTCTGTGCTCTGTGTTCTGGGTAATTCCACTTTGAACCAGACACAGCATCAAATTGATTGCATGCTGTGGCATCCTAATTGTCTTGGACATGATGACACAGCTCTGTGTTTTCTGAAAGAATATTTTGTGTTGATTTCTAGTGGATCTGAATGAACCGTAGTTTACTTGTTTGCAAGTCCTTGGGCACCCATTAGTTTTGTGCATGATTTCTAAGGTACTTTGTGCCAGTTTAAGATGCTCTAGCCTAGAGGAAGTTTTTAATTGAAAAGGGCCATGTAGTTCATTCGGAAGTGATGTTGGATGGTCTTTGCTCTCTGTGTGTGTGCCTCTATGTGTGTTTGTTTTTGTGAGTGTGTGTGTGTGTGTGCACGAATGCACACTCAAGTGAGAGTGTGTGTCTTGTCAAAGGGCCAGGGGAGGATTTTGGACGCAGCTGCTCTCCACAGGGTCTGGGCTGGATGCCTGCAGACACACCCATGTCGGCTTCAACAGCTTATAAATGCCTTGTGCATCCTGCATGTAGACCACTAATCTGCTCAAAACAGGCATACGTAGCTTTATGCAGAACAAAGAAGCATAGACTTTGAAACTATAATCTTCAATAAATGGGACATTTAAACCAGAGTTTCTGGTGTAGACATCAGTGAAAAATCAAACAATGGTGGAGCGACTGTACCAAGCCACCGTGAAAAGCTTACTGTGTGGGTGACATTATGGAGCTGGGTGAGGTCACCATTAGAGCTACATAACAAATAAGATTTATTTGAGATAAAATGCAGCATTAAAAAAATAGTAACTGCAGCAACGTAAGAATAGAATATAGACAAGAATAAATAAAAAATAAAAATCCACTGAAAGGACTTAAAGTTAATGCAAGAAATACACCTTTTTGAAATCACTGGTTTGATGCAAAAGTCAAGATTGTTAGTGTATTATAAAACTAGAAATTCAAAAACTATCAAACCATTCAATATGTTTTTTTTTTTATTATTATTATTATTTATTTTGACAGCACCATTGCAGTGGTACATTTGCACCACATGTCCCAGTGATCACATCACGCTCCCACGTTTCCAAACAAGCAAGCAAGCACGATCTGTTCTAACAAGATGAGTGAAAACGTGGGGAGAGCAAAGAGCAGTCCATCAGAATGACGAGGCATAATGAGCCTCTTTATATTTATGTGTTTCAGCAAAGAGGAGGGAGAAGCACACGTGTTCCACTTAGTTTCTTTTTCCAGGTAGAACTAACGTCATCACAAACTGGGTGATGAAAAAAACTGGAGACTGTATTGGCATTAATGGAGAAGTTGTGAGATAGACTTGCAGACCTGCAGATATATTTGTTAAATACTTCCAAGTTGTATTTGGACCAGTTTGCGCCCAAGCTGAAAGTACTGTTACCACCCACAGCTAAGACTGATATTTTTGTGATGAGCAGTCTGTCAGAAAAAAACTCCAGGTTCCAGGTCTGTTGCAGGACAGTTGTTATGATAATGATGTTACACGTGGGCTAGAGTTGGAAGCAAAGACACGTGGCAAAGTTTCATGTCAAATAGTAAGAGTAGAGCATCAGTGAGTGTTAATACCTACTTTTGTGAACCAACATGTGAGCCTGCTTTTTCTGCTTTTGGCTGGGTTATCTCCTAGACATTGATATTATTTGGATTTAGGGAGTTCCCAGAATGCACTCAGAATGTGCAAAAATGAAAAATCATTTAGATACATTGCAGCTTATCCTTGAAAAGGAAGATTTCTGCTAAGTGTAATAGTGTAATATTTTGCAAACAAACTCCAACTAACTCTAACTCTAAACTGTCTAACTGTCTAGTGTTTCAGTACTAGACCTTCATCAGGCCTGATGAAGGACAGAAGGCAATTTTCTTTTTTCCCTCATTTTTTTCCCCAAATAATTTTCTCCAAAAATTCAAACTTATACTGAAGTAAGTAAGTAAAGCCTTATTTAAACACACACACACACACACACACACACACACACACACACACACACACAAAGCACAAAAGAAGGAATTGAGTGATTGTGTTAATAAAATTAGACTCATTTAATGAATGCTAAAGTTAATGTTACAGTTTCACATTATTTTATACTCAGAATCTGGATGCTGATAATCCAACAATCCGCAATAAACAAACATATCAAATAAATTATGCCTTTTCCTGCATTCCACAGTATAGGCCAGCCTGTCATGCACATATGGAATATTTGAAAACTCTACATACATTTGGCGTGTGTGTGTGTGTGTGTGTGTGTGTGTGTGTGTGTGTGTGTGTGTGTGTGTGTGTGTGTGTGTAATCTGTGCACTGCTCCCTTGGCTTCCCTTGGCTTGACCCAAGGCTCAGAGAGGGCACAGATGTCATCACAATGTGCGCACCAGAATTTCTGTGTGTGTGTGTGTGTGTGTGTGTATGTTTTCATGTATGTGTGTGTGTTATTGCATAAATAATATGATGATCTGTCCACTTTCCACCCTCTCTCCCTCCCTCTGACAGCCCTCAAAAGCTGGATCAAAGACACAGCCCAGTCGTAAAGCACCAATATGTGCCAGTGTTGTAAAAGTCAAATAAATAGCTTAAACCCATGACATGTAAATGGACATCACACACACATGCACACACACACACACACACACACACACACACACACACACACACACACACACACACTTACACATAAACATATAGAGTCACCTGATATAACCTCCACAAATCTAAGAGTGATGTGCATCCATTTTGTATTTACTCTTAAGTCTATTAATGAGAGGCAGCATTTGGCTCTGGTAATGAGAACTGCATTACCAAATGGAAATGTGCGATTCATATTTCATAAGTGACTTAAAAGCTCAGGAAAGAGGGACAAGGATGCAGTATTCCAAAAACCTGCATTTGGATAATAGATGTTTGATAATTAATAATAAAAAAAAATCTAAATTACCATCTGTAATATCTCACAAAAATGCATGGAAAAGGCCAGAGTGTATATATGTAATGGTAATCACTGCCCAAATTATTTGTACTATCGTGTATATGTACAGTCAGAGCTGATGTGAGCTGATGATGTGTGCATTTGTGTGTATGTGCATGCATGTGTTTGTGTTTTGTCAGAATAATGACAGCACTGAAATTTTACTGCTAGTCTGAGATTAGATGTGATGGTTGTACTAATGTAGCGTGTGTGTGAGTGTCTGTGTTTGTGAGAGAGTGTTTGCATGCACTTGCATGCGTGTCTGTACTCTTAAGTGCTTATTTGTGAAGGTGAAGTTTTTCCATCATTGTTGTTATGTGGTTATATTGGCCAGAATGATCAAGGTGATTCATGTGCAGGAGAAAACACAGATCTTTTGATTTTGTGTGTGTGTGTGTGTGTGTGTGTGTGTGTGCGTGCATGTGTATGCGTATGTATGTGTAGGCCTATCCATATGTCTGTCTCTGTGTTTTTATGTGGATCTCTGATGGTTCACTAGTATTCATGTTGATCTGGCGGAAGAGATCCCTCGGCTTATGGCACTGAGCTGCCCAGCCTGCATTAATCTGCTTAATAGGGTCAGAACTCTCACCCAAAAATACCAGCTCCATCAGCCAATGCCCTCACAGACCCACAATCCCCTGCCACAAAGGAGGCACATCAGCAGGAGTAACATATGACATCACACATAGCCACCTTGAAGTCTGTTTGACTCAGGTTCCCAACAGCAGAATGAAGACTTTTCAGCCATCAGTGCCTGAACACGTGTGCTCAAACATGCTGTACACTGCAGGCACATCATATGTATAATCTTCTGCAAACATCTGGCATACTAAGTACTTGTTCCTATTATAATTCATATTACTTGAATGGTTTCCTTGAATTAGGTCTTTTAAACAACAACAACAACAACAACAACAACAACAACAACAACAATAACAACAACAACAACAACACTAATACTAATACTAATACTAATACCACTAGGGGAGACTGGGGTAAGATGAGCCATTTTTCATATTTAGGATCACTACATCAAGGCAATCATACTTTTGTCGCTAACTAATGTATCTGCATATATTTCAGGATGTTGTGCATCTCTTCAAACAAACAGAATGAGTGTAAACATAACTGTTTCCATAATATAGCCTGTCCAAAAAAAGTGGTCTTGTGGCACAACTTACCCCGTGTATGGGGTAAGTTGAGCATAGGAGCGGGGTAAGTTGAGCCGTATCCCTACTCACCCCCCACCTTCCTCCCCACCTCCATCCCACCCCTTCCTCACCTTCTCCCTCCCTAAATAACAGTCACTTCTTCACATTCATGTGTATTTTTATCTATTAAACACAATCCAACAGGTACAATAAACAGCTGTTTTAACATGCCTTAAAGTGCACTTGGGAAGAAAACATTAACAGCTGTGTCTTTGGAAAGAAAACACTAGAACACTAGCTTCTTGGTGTCCTTGCTGACAGTAAGGTCAGTTATGAACATATGAACGTAACATATTTGTGATGGCCACCATTGGCCACCACATAGCTCCGCCCCAGTCTTTCACTCAATATTCCACCTGTCGAGGTTGCAGGGGAACACAAATTGCTCAGACCTCCTTGCTGTACCACCAACTCTGTGAGGTTTGGGGAGTTTTAGAGATTTAATATTTAACCCTCGTAAAGGCTTAAGTGGTCAAAACGGCCTGAGCGTCTGCGAGTCTTTTTTCCGGGGTCCTGTGGCGTGCCCATGCCTCGCCCTCGGCTCTGCGGCAGCAGTTGTGGCCTCCAGCACTCCCCCATGCCCCCGGACCCCCCGGCCTCGGCCCCGAACGCGCCGCAGGACGCAGGAGCCGGTGGTTCAACTTACCCCTACCGGCTCAACTTACCCCTGGCCAAACGGCTCAACTTACCCCAGAGCTACCATTTTGACTTTTTTAGTCCCCACAGCTAAAATTGTGCACTTTTATGCTAGGTTTATGACCTCATGTTGTAGCTCATAGATACCACAACTGATGTATAAAACAAATTTAAAATGATCCGTTTTGGTCATAACACAATTCTCAGGAAACTGATGATAGACTAAATTCACTTTCAAGAGTAAAAAATGTTTTTTTGGAAATAAATGTCTAACCACTTTACCCATGTGGTTCTTAACTTCACAGACTCCATGAAATGATGCCTTCCTCCTAAATATTTGGTCACATGATAAATATTTTTTACCGTTTCCTAGCAACAGGGGGTGGCTCAACTTACCCTTTGGCTCAACTTACCCCAGTCTCCCCTACTACTACTACTACTACTACTATTCCTACTACTACTACTACTACAACTACTACTACTACTACTACTACTACTAATAATAATAATAATAATGATAATAATAATAACACTGTTTCCACATACTTGCTCATGCAGGAGATTCTGGGATGAGCCAAAGTTTCTTTGTTCTCCTGAGATAACTTCTGTTATGATTTGACACTATACAAATAAAATTGAATTGAAACTGAATTGAATACTACTATGACTACTACTGCTGCTGATAACAACAACAACGACAACAACAACAACAACAACAACAACAACAATATCACAATGATAACTTTTAAACCGACGGTTATATCACAAGGTGCAAGACAAAAACATGGTTAAAAAAGGAAGACGACGTTAAAACTAAGACTTAAAGACACTTGCAGAGGAAAAGACAACCCAAACAATTTTGAGTTTTGTAGTTTTTGTAGTAAAACTACAAAAATCAGTTATAAATCACTCTAAGGTCTCACTACTATTATAAAGCTTTGTAATAGTACATTTTAAGAGGAGCTTTAAAAGATGACACTGACTCAGTCAGCCTGATTTCCTCAGGCAGGTTCAGGATCCTGACAACAAAGAGTTGGCATCCCTCAGTCTTCAGTCCAAACTCTGAAGCAGGAAAGAGTCCGCTGCCTGAAGAGCCCGGGCTATGTACAGGCTCATTCAGGGTTAATCTAAAATATAACCAGGAGCCAGACCATGGAGTACCTTAAATTATCAATAAAAGTTAAAATCAGTTCTAAAACATACAGGACGCCAGTGCAGGCATGCTATTGGGGTGATGTGATCGCATCTCTTAGTTCTAGTTAAAAGCCTGGAAGCTGCATTTTAGACAGTCTGTGGCTGGTCTAAACCTTTTTTGTTTAAGACAAGCAAAAAGGGATTTACAGTAGTCTAGACATGATGAGATAAGTCAGGACCTCAGTTTGGGATGAGGGAAGTGAGATGTCATTTAGAGATAATTTTAATGGATTACATCATTTTAGGGATTTAAATTTCAATCTTGAATAAAGAGATGTTTATTTTCCTATGCTGCAGTGTGACATGGTGCATGTGTGCATGTGCATGTGTGTGTGCATGTGTGTGCTATTTTGTAGTAATGTAAGGTAAGGCAAAGTATGGTATCGTAGTATGGTAAACACAGTATGGTATAATATTGTGCGGTACAGTACAGCAAAGTAAAGTAAAGTAGGATATGGTATTGTATTCTATGAAATAAGATAGGATAGTACAGCAGAATAAAATAAAAAAACAGTTAAGTATGGTGTGGTACAATACAATATATAGTAGTATAATATAATATAGTACAATTTGGTATAGAACAGTACAATACAATACGGGGTTGTACACCTCAGTACAGCATAAAGTATAGTGTAGTATAGTATAGTATAGTGTAGTGTGTTTGTGTTGTAAACAGGTACATTTTTTGTCATTTTTATTGTTCCTTATGGAATGGAATGGATTGTCCCATAGCACTGCAGCGTTGAAAATGCATTAAAAATGTATAAAGCTAAAAAGATGGCTTATGGGTTTTGTAAACCTGATAATGGCTTTAATGAGCACTTAAATTATATTTGCCCTCCATTTGACCCCTGTAACTTTTAATCACATTTCAAGCCCTAAAAGACCTAAAGCCATCGGGTCCGACTTCCAGCAGCCAACACAGAGCTTTTACACTTAACAAACAATATGAACTTTTTTTGAACTTTTTTTAATTATATATATTTTTATTTAACCTTTATTTGACCAGGAGGGCCTCACTGAGATTAAAATATGATATGTAGAGTGGGGAGGATTTAGGACCTAAATGTGACATAATTCAGCTCAACCTAATTTTAGCAGAACATGTGTGTGTGTGTGTGTGTGTGTGTGTGTGTGTGTGTGTGTGTGTCTCTCTCTCTCTCTCTCTCTCTCACTCTCTGTGTGTGTGTGTGTGTGTGTGTGTGTGTGTGTGTGTGTGTGTGTGTGTGTGTGTGTGTGTGTATGTGTGCATGTGTGCATGCCTGCCTGCCTGTTATGTATGATGATATGCTTATATGTGCATATAAGAGTGCTGAAATGCTTCTATATTTCAGAAATATGCTACACAATACTGAAGTGGTGTTTTAAATTATTAGTAAATGCTAGTATGTATTCATTTGCAAATATTTCTTTGGGTTTGTGTGTAAATATTTCATGTAAACCAGCTGCTGATATAGTGACAGCGGTGTTAGATCATGCAGTAGATCCTCTACTCTATCCTCCATCAAAGTAAGAAGAGGTTGATTGTTAGTAAATGTTTCGAGGGCTTATGCATCAGGGTTAAATGTTGTATTATTTTAATGTGAGGACATACTAATGGACACGCGGGCTGCCAGGTCAGGATCTCAGGGTCTGAATTTGTTGTTGCCCAGCTAGAAGAGGAAGGGCTTGCACTTTTGCTAGATCTGCCTGAACATCTGTTCATGTTTACACACATGGTGAAGCCACAGCTACTAAAATGTAGCTCAGTATGTACAGCATGAGAAGTCACTTTCAAAACCACACTTGCAAAGGGTTTGATAGCAAGGTGCAAAACTAAAAACAAGGGAAAAAAACAAAAGGTCTTATTCAGATGCCAAAATTGTCCTATGCTTGAACTCCTGCATCACCTCCAACTAAGATTTGCCGTTCTATTTCGTGGCAGGTGTGTAGAGTGGCATCGCTGCTTGTGGCTCAGTGCTATTGCTGTAGGGTCTTCACAGAGTTTTGTGAATTTGTGCCTGTTTGTGTGCATTTGAGCATATCATATGTGTGTTAGTGAGAGATTTTTAACTCAGAGGCTTCTGCCTTGATCCCCTGTGTATTAATAGCATGGCAAGAATAGTCTAGGTACTGTGGGGGCTGTGGGCCCCATTTAACACCCCTGTTACATGCTGTCCTGCCACATCCGAGCCAAGGTTAAACTGTCTCCTTAGAAACATTTTGTGTTCACTGCTATAGCACACAGCTGCTGTTGTTTTGCTTAGTCGTGCTGTATGTTCTGTGTCCGTTCTGTGTTAACATATGCTATGACCCATAACTCGGACTTTCAGACTTTATATACTTTTACCGACATCACTGTTTAGTTTACTTTGTTCTAGTTCAAACATTTGACTTGTACACAACTAGTCACTACAACATATCTCTAAATGTAGTGGACAAATTGTCAAGTAATTTGTTTGACATATTCATGCTGCCCAAGGAATTTCAGTTTTTGATATCTCACAATCCATTAGGTGGATAACTTTGACCTTTGGTGAGCACGTTCATGCTTCTCAGAGGATGAATCCAATTAACTTTAGTGACCTCATGACCTTTCCCTGTTGCACCACCATCAGGCCTGAATGTCACATTTGCAAATAAGATATCACTAAATCTAATTAGTGGATACTGTGATGTTTGGTGAGTGCATTCATACTCACCCTTGTTTATTTTTTTCCATTGATTCACTTCATGTATTTTTCACTTCATGTTCATTTCAGTTTGAGTCAGTACCGGCCACTGGATGGCTTTTGTTTATTATGGAAAGAAATGAGTGAAATTGCTGTTGGATTATATAAATTCTAGTTTGTGAGGCACACTTTGAACCACTTAATTAAAAACTATGTTTACATAGATTAAAAACCTGAATTTATAAGGTGCAATTTGAATGCAATGGCTTGTCATTAAATGAGATTATTATTAAATGTAACTTTTATTTACAATTTTAAATTAAATTCCCTCGATTCAAATTCAGTTCTGTTAATTCAAATTGAGCTTCTTCAAACACACTGCCAGACACAAGAGGGACTATTTTTGCCTGGGTGTTGACTGGAAGACAGCCACCTCCTCCGATGGTGCCAACGGCGGGCTAACACTCTTCGTTTAGCCAACCAGAAAACATATGGCACTGTGCCTTGCTCATCTCCTCAGCCAATGGCCAAGCATCATTCTCCCCACTAGGTGGAGGAGTTTCAAACATGTCAAAGCAATTCCTGACCTCCATAGAAGACACAATCCTTCAGTAATGCAGACAGCCAGCATTGATGAAGAGCAGTGAAGTGCAGCCTGGTAGGCCATTAGTTTCAGCACTATCATAATTACATACTGAGTTGTGGTCGTGTACAAAATCACTGCAGGGTGTTGCATGTGAGTATCTCAAAGAAAAGCAAATGATCATTTTTATCATAAATTTTGTTTAGGAAAAAAAACAACAACAAACATTAGGTAAAAAACTAAAAACAACACTAGACACAGCTAGGTGTTGTTTTTTAGACAAAAGTCAATTTTATCTTAATTTATGAAGTCCACGTAATCCTAATCTTTGCAGCTCTTACCAAGTGCATGGAGATTATTGACATGATTATTGACTGAGGAGATGAGAGCACACAAAGCCACGTGGCTTGAGGCCCTTGGCAGCCTTGTCTCTAGTGTGTGTTTCCTGGACCAGAGTGAAGAAAACTGAATTTGAATTAACAAAATTAGATATAAAACCTCAAAGTTGTATTTAGCAGCAAACACTTGCCGTTTCAGGCCATGCAACAAATCCATTTTTGAGCCGATGCTCTTCTGGATGAATGGGCAAAAATTCATACACACTCAAAAATTTGTAGAAAGCTTTCCCAGGAGTGTGGAGGCTCTTATAGCCACAAATGGGGGACCAATTCCATATTAATGCCTATGGATTTAGAATGAGATGTCATAAAAGTGTGTAGGTGGCCCAGCACTTTTGTCCATATAGTGTATGTAATTTAGTGGTGTTTGCATGTTAAGTTGTACCGTTGGAGTGAATAACTCTCTGAATGTTTAACCACCCAGCCAGACAGAATTTCACTTACATGCATACGCTTCCACCGAACGTTGTACATTTCTGTTTTTTTTTTTTTTTTTAATTAATATCACCAAATTGATTAATGGAAAAATGAATAAAATCACAGAACCCAGCAAAAACATTAGACTTTCTTCAGCTTTCTGCATCTCTATCAGCCTTTGTCACTTGTTGTCACTGTGTCTCATATAATTTCACACAGCCGAAAAATTAAAAGGTGTATGATTTATATGTGTGAGCATGTCCTAAATAATAACTAATGCTCCTTAAAGCCAACTCTCTGTATGCACTTGGCAGCAAACAATGCATTTTTGTCTTATATGCATGATCTGCACATCATATAATGGCCTGATCAAACTGAAGCACAGATGATGCAAAATGAGTCACTTGTTCCTTAATTGTACCATGCTATGGAAAAAATGAAAATGTTGGACAAGCTGGTCTTGTGTTTTGACTGGTTTGTACATGGACATTCTGTAATCGCTCTCAGTTAATCGATTTTCAGAGGTATTATTGGGCATGCTGCAGTTAAATTGATGTCCTAGATGTGTGCCTCTGCTATTCAATAGTTACATTTATTTTGTTAGTATCGGCCGTTTCTGTAATGGTTTGCTCTGGATATTCATGTAGGTCAAATGTTGTGGACAGTTTGGGTACTTCCTGTCCTAGTTAGGGCTCGTTATAGGTCAGAGCTTTTTTATAAGGGGTGTCCATTATGAGAGGAGTGTAAGTGTGACTTCATGAGCCATAAAAATACTAATGGAATTTAAAACTTTTTTCATGGTGTTTAGAGGTGTCGGTCCACAGGAGCTGTCCCCACATTTCTTCTGTGTCATGGAAACACGACTGGAGTGACAGCTTCCTTTCATTCCCATGTATGCCTTTCTCCACTGCTTTATGAGTGGAAACGAAAAAGTTCGACAGTGTGAGGACAGCGAGGTATGGCTGAGCGGGTCATAGTGTCACATCAGGGAATGTGACAGCAGATTGTTTATCATGTGACCTTCATGGTTGCTGGGGAAACACCTGGGAGCCCTCAAGAGATTGCATTTCTACTTTTGCCTTCTTATGTGACGAAAGATATTTTACAGAGGAGGTGATGTTTACTAGAGATGGAGAGTTGTTTTGATAGTTTAGACGGTCATCAATAATACATGGTGTAAAAGTATACAGTTTAGAGGAAGCTTGAAGCAAAAAAAAAAAAACATGCAATATAGAGTTTAAGGAGGCTTTGACATTGAAACCTCAGTGACTTGAATTAAGACTGAATGAGAAAAAGGTGTGGGGAGAGGGAGTGAATGCTTTGAGTGTGATACTGTAAGTAAGTCAGACATGGAGAAGGCCTTGTTGTATGTATGTGTAATGTGTGTGTGTGTGTGTGTGTGTGTGTGCAGGGTGAGTCAGTCAAGCGTGGAGAGAACGTTACCGTTCCAGTCTAGGAGGCCTTGAACACAAACTATCAGATCACTAAGTAACAATAAATCACACATGTTCACACACACACACACACACACACACACACACACACACACACACACACATATACATACATACAGAGAGAAAGAGATACACAGATGCTTGCAAGAATGAAAGGCAGTATTTGTGTGTCATAGTGTTTTGTAACGTTTTCTTGTGTCTGCCTTTGCTTGTCTGAATGCCTCTGTCCATGCATATGTGTGTGCGTGTGTGTGTGTGTGCGTGCATGCATGTGTGCGTGCATGCATGTGTGCATGCATGCATGTGGCTGTGCACGCATGTGGCCTTTGCCACAGCTCTAGTTTCTCTCTAGCATAAGGTTACCTAATGTTGTCTGTGATAGATTAGCCATTCTGATTCCCCAAATGAGGAGGTAGAGGGAGGCTGCAGAAGAGGCTGAACTACTGAAGGACCCTTCTGTCCCTCTCTCTTGATCCTGTACTCTTACGGCCTGTCATAGGCTGCTCTTGTGGTCTGTAGAGCTTACGACAAAGGAAGGTAGGCTGTGTGTGTATGTCTTTGTGTTCTATCTGTGAACTTGTGTGCACATATTTGCAGGCAAGTATTTACAGCATTACATGCCTGTGTCCTTGTATGTTCATTTGACAGATAGAAGCCTAAAGAAAAGAGACCTAGATCTAGTTTGCATATACCTTCATTGTGAAATAAAGTTATGAAGCTAGAGACCAAATTTGTCTTAGGTCAAATGTCATTCTGTGCTTAATGGAAAGTACAATCTAAACCAAAACAATAACACCCTCTACAGCTCCTGCACACTGTTGTGGTTAAGGGTTATTAATAACTGAGTCTATTTTGAGCATTTGTGTTTTTAAAATGTATCGTCCTCCAGTTTGTTGTGTTAACTTCCAATGAATGCCTTCAAGAGTTGGCTGATCCCCCTTTTGCATTAAGAAAAATTAGATATTGATGACATATTGGAATATTGGAGAACACGCTGAGAATTGATCAAGTAGAGCAGTAAAACTGGCGTAGCTAATTTGCTGGTATTGATCCAAGGGCAGGTCACTTAGCAATGGATGTGGGTTTACTGTTTCTATTTTAAGATCATGAGAAAGTTCTGGTCAATCCAAGGGTCAAGTGATGTCATTCTAGTCATGTGGTAGGATACAGAGAGGAGGAGAGGAAAGGAGAGAACAAGAGAGGAGATGAGTGGAGGGTCTGGATCATTTGGGTTTTTGAGGTTTTGACCTGTTGTTTTCCTTTATTTGTTGTGTGGCTTCAGTCATTCATGATGATGACAAGAAGATCTTACTTTAAAGCTGGCCTTGCAGCAGATTGGAGTCCCACTGATTTGGTTTGCTGCTCTCTTTCTCTGTCAAACTCCAACTCTCCTCGTTGTTCCTCTTAAACAACAGTGTCATTACCATCTTTACTTCTATCTTTGTTTCTTCGTTTAACCCTCTCCCACTCTACAATTTATGACATTGTCTTTCTTTGTTTCATGTACACTCTCTTCTCTGTTTCTTGTGCATTCACTCACCCTCCACTCTCTTCTTGTCAGGGCTGCTCTCTTATCACCCTGTCTATATCCATCCACCCACCTATCAACCCCCCATTCTCTCACACTGTCATTTTCCTTCTTCTCCATCCCATCGTCACCCCCCCTCCAGCTTTTCACTCTTTCCCCAATCCCTCCACCCACAGCTGTCTTCCCAACAATTTTCATGTCATCCTCCTTTTCTCTCACCCACCCATCTCTCCCTCTTTCTCTCTCTCTCTCCCTCTCGCTCTATCTCTCCCCGTCTCTCTTTCGCTCTATCTCTCTCCTTCTCCCAGCAGGACTGGTATCACTGGCATTGGATGTAGGTGGTGACTCATCTCTGGAGTCTTTAATTAAACATCTGCAGGCGTCAGCACTCACTCACACACATACACACACACACACCACACACACAGAGACACACACAGACACACACAAACACGCACACATATGCAGTGTATGCATGCACACAAACACATTCACACACACTCATCTCACAGATCAGGTTACTATTTAATGCAGCCACCAGGGTAGTGAAAAATCACACAAACACTGGCACGCCGAAAACCAGATAAAGACAGCAAAACAGGAACAGAGCAGACTTGGCTGGTGCCCTGTGGTGCATCACTGATCTCAGCCTCAAGGACAAAGGAAATTATGTGGGAGAGACAGTACGGTTTAAATGTGAGCCTGGTGTCTGCAGGAAGCTAGGCCTATGCTATCAATGCAAAGTGCAGTTAATTATGCACTAATGAATGCACACCCTCAGTTACCTTGCGCAACCTTCTCCTTCTACAGCTTGGATTGGGGTCATTACACTGATAAACAGGGTGTGTGCCTCTCCTCTCTTTCCTTCTATGTGTATGTGTGCATGTGTGTGTGGGGGGGAAGAGAAATTAATAGACATATTGTGTTAGCGCATATGCACTAGAGAGTAGAAGTGTTTAGGTCATGTTTTAAAATGTGGTCTGAATGCCAGCTTATAAACTTTTCAGCATTTCGGCATTTCTGACACACTGAGTAGAACCATCAGAAATATTATAACATCTCAATAACAGTTTCTAAGAATGTGTTTGTGGTTTTCCTTATTTACTTTTGCGTGACTCATCAGAGTACATCCTCATTAACTGTTGAAGGAGGCAACAGAGCAGTCACTGTTTTATATTTCCATCCAGAATAACTGAAAGTTCCCTTGCTATTATCATTTTTTCTTTGCTTCAAAGCTGACTCACAATTCCCCTGCTCTACTTCCTTTGCTGTCTATATTATCATTCTTACTTCATCTCTATATTTTCCTCCCTCACCTGTCTTTCATTCACTGCTGGTTTCCGAAGAAACTGGTATCTAAGGAACGAGGAGAACGTGTGTCTTCAGACGTCATATTTGTGTCACCTGATGGCAATGAACACAAAACAAACCTTTAGACATCGACATAAACACATTGACTCTCTCTCTTTCTTTGTCTCTCTCTGTCTCTCTATCTCTCCCTTATCTCTTTCTTTCTCATTCTACAGGTGTTGGAGGGAGGAGGGAGTAGTGGATTTGTAATTTTGACCTCATAAGCCCTGCTGAAGGCTGGATGCTCTGAGCCCTGCTGCTGATCCCGGTGATAGTGCCTCCCATCTGTGTGTGTGCGTGTGTGTGTGTGTGTGTGTGTCCTGGAGCCCAGAGGGGTGCTCTGGCTGAGCTGCAGCCATGGAGGTGGCACTGGTAGACTTTGAGAGCCTGGATGACATTGATATCAGCCTGGAGGATGAGTTGGACAACTATGCTGATGAGACGACGGCTCTCACAGTGGACATGCCACCAGAGCACAGCAGCCCCGGCAGCAACCATCACCTCCACGCCCCTCAACTTACCTCTACACCCTCCCACCACAGCCCCGTTCCCTCCTCTATGTGGGAGTCCTCATCATCCACACCCAATCCCCACACACAGACACTGGGTGTCCAGTCCCCAGCGATGCCAACCCCAAGCAGAAGGGGGCGCAGCAGCTGCTCCAGTATGATCTCCAACTGGAAATTGCTGCTAAGCAGCGAGGGCACAAAGGAGAGTGAGACGATCTTCAGCCGATTAGCTAAAGAGTGCTGCGAGGACCTGTTTGTAGATAAACGCGGGCTTGATGATGGAGACCAAAAAGTGATCATCAACATTGCTGGCCTTCGCTTTGAGACACAGCTCAAAACATTGGACCAGTTTCCCGAGACACTACTAGGAGACCCTTCGAAGAGGATGGACTACTTCGATCCAATGAGGAACGAGTACTTTTTCGATCGGAACCGACCTAGCTTTGATGGGATCTTGTATTATTACCAGTCAGGGGGTAAGATCAGACGCCCAGCTAATGTTCCCATAGATGTGTTTGCAGATGAAATTCTTTTCTATGAGCTTGGCAGTGAGGCCATGGAGCAGTTCAGAGAAGATGAAGGTTTCATAAAAGATGTTGAGATCCCGCTGCCTACCAATGACATGCATAGGCAATTCTGGCTGCTTTTTGAGTACCCAGAGAGCTCCAATGCGGCCCGGGGTGTAGCACTGGTGTCTGTTTTTGTTATTGTCATCTCCATCATCATCTTCTGCATGGAAACACTGCCAGAGTTCCGGGAAGAAATAGACCCAATCAGGCCCACTGTGGCGCAGCCTTTCAACCAGTCCAGTGGTTCCAGTTCACAGGCCCAACCTAATGCCAAGCCTACAACTTTCTCTGATCCCTTCTTCATCATTGAGACTGCCTGCATTGTCTGGTTCTTCTTTGAGCTGTGTGTGCGGTTTTTGGTCTGTCCTAGCAAGAGAGAGTTTTTCCACAACCTTATGAACATCATTGACATTGTATCCATTATCCCCTACTTTGTTACTGTGGTTACAGAATTGGTCACAACGCCAGAAGAGAACTCAGGTCAAAACATGTCTTTGGCCATTCTGCGCATAATCCGTCTGGTCAGGGTTTTTCGTATCTTCAAACTCTCACGTCACTCCAAGGGGCTTCAGATTCTGGGACAGACTCTGAAGGCCAGTATGCGTGAGCTGGGCTTGCTCATCTTCTTCCTGTTCATTGGAGTCATCCTCTTCTCCAGCGCTATCTACTTTGCTGAGGTAGATGAGCCTAACACACAGTTTGTCAGCATACCTGAAGGATTCTGGTGGGCCGTTGTCACGATGACCACTGTGGGCTATGGGGACATGTGTCCAATCACCATGGGGGGTAAGATGGTGGGCACCTTGTGCGCCATTGCTGGTGTGCTGACCATTGCTTTGCCTGTGCCCGTCATTGTGTCCAACTTCAACTACTTCTACCACAGAGAGACAGAGGCAGAGGATAAGTTACCTTTGGCAGATGCTGTTGAGCAAGCCATGAAGATTGAGACAGCTAACAAATCAGGGAGCAACACCTCGCTTAACAAGGCCAACGGCATTTGGCAGAGTGACAAAGGGAAATAATTGTCATTGTGCAGAGAAACATTAGAAACAGACTCCACTACTTAACAGGAGAAAGACACTTTACCACAAAGCTGGAAAACATTTTAATGTAGAGTGTACAGAGCAAATGGAAACTGTGATTTCCTTCAAAAATGTTCTAGCAAATAGGATCAATAAGATATTAAATTTGTATCTGGTACGCAATATTATGTTTTATAATGTTATACAGGATGAACCTTACTTACCTCTTTTGTGTCTAATATGACAACTGTAAGAAGTTGACAACAATGTAAATAAAATGGGGACTCAGTTCATAATTTCATGTCATATTTCAAGTTTACTTAAGTGATAGGATTAAACATTTAGTTGCATAGAAATAGAGGAAAAAAATCCTTCAAAGTCATATTTCAGCACTGTGTATGTTTAAGTGTCTTGAATGGTTTACTTGTGTACACTGACTAGATTATAGGTCTGTTGTATTTATTTCAGATTATTTATAATTGTATCATGTTTCTGTTGTAATTATTTATTCTCTTTGATAAGTAGTGTGTCTAGCAAATCCTCCGCTATTGGCGACAGTCTGACTTACTCCATAGTATGTATTGTAATGGAGTGCCTTAACTTATTTAACTTTGGGATATGTCTGTTGAATTCGCCATACATACTCTGAGTGTTCATCATGGTCATCATGCACATGTGTTCAGTTTTTTTTTTTTTTTTTTTTTTTTTAAACATTATCTAATTTCAGCTTGAAGGAAAACACATAAGCTGGGACCTGTTTGTGTTCTTACACTTCTTATCAGCAGATAGTTTGTCTGAATCTCCTATTTTTTGACAAATTGGAAGGTTCTATTCCAAAATCCCCTAGGCCTATATCTAAGTTAGAGAAGCATCTTAACCTTAAGTAGTATTCAACATCTCTAAAGAAGATGCTCTCTGTTAATCAGTCATGTACTTAATGTACATTCTGTCCGACATTTGTTTTGATTTTCGTAGTACATTAGTATTGGTATTTGCTAAGAATTGGCATCATTTTTGTCAGATAGTGAATCTCATGTGGAGATAAACCTTTCAGGTACACCATAATCAGTAAGTTATGGTCCCCTGTTGAGAATGTGCAAATGAAATGAAAGAAGCCAAAGATTAAAGTGAAATGAAAGGAGTAAAGGGAATTATTACCAGGCCAGCGAGCACTATAGGCCAAGATGTCCAATGAGCCATCTGGTTTAGCAGGAGTAGTTAAAAATATAATGTTATGGTGACAAGTTTTATGACTGTTTGTTTCAAAACATTTGTTTTCTTATATGAAACAATTCTGGAAATGTGGAAATGATGATGTGATCTGGATCCAGGAAGAGAATGGATGTAGCTTAGATTCATGTAAGATATGTCTGTTTGAGCATATGATCTGATGGTGCTGTCTGTTTGATGATCATCATCATGGTGATGATGATTACAGTATGATGATTTTATGATGTCATTTTTAGTCAGTACTAAAGCAATTGCTGTAAAACTAACCAAACCTTTGGGATTTTGAAAATGGGACTTTGGTAGAGTCAGCAGTAGACTGGTCCGAAGTGATAACCTGGGCCTTGGGTTTATCACGCTAACAGGACCATTACACTGTATTTGTATGTGTATGTATGATTCCACTACAGTATACTGTGTTGTAGATGCAATACATTCTGGATTTCAAATCATGATCTCTGAAGTTTTATGTTTTTCTGATGTACTTATACAAGTTTGAGTATCTCTGCATTTGTGCCAGTTTGCGTTGTGTGTGTGTGTGTGTGTGTGTGTGTGTGTGTGTGTGTGTGTGTGTGTGTGTGTGTGTGTGTGTGTGTGTGTGTGTGTGTGTGTGTGTGTGTGTTTACTTCATTTTTAGAGATCCTGGGTAAAGACTGAGCAGTCCTGACCACATGGGGAAAAGCAGCACTGTGAGTCTGTAGTACCGATCCCCAAATTGGTGTTCCCCTCTGGCAAGAAAATCCCCCACAACTGGGCATGTTATATAAGATTCTGTCATTACTTTCAGTGGCCCGTCTCTGCTTTCACTGTAACAAAAACACACACGTACACAACACACACACCCACACACGCACACAAATGAAGGCTAGAGGATCGAGGTCACTCAGACAAGGCATGTGGGGCAGTGCAGAGACCGTATCGCTGGGAAGGCTTCCAAACAACAGCGGGTGCCAACCTTTGGTTGGCATGGAGCAGACTGCTAGTCTCTTACGTTGCTTCACCTGATACCTTTCGCTCTCTCATCTGGACACCTCGCCTTAGGTGGAAGAGGGCGGCTGTCATCTAAAACTTGTTTCAATAGAGACAGAATGGATACCTAGTGTTTGGTGAATATTTTTTAAAAATTATCCACTGAATTGGTTTGTTAAGTGAACTACTGTACTACAAGGGATCAGTTCCTTTATTAATCATATAAAACAAACTCTTCAGCCTGTCAGCAATTGCAACATCCTTCATGTCTGATGCAGTGAAAGCAACCAACGCCTCATGCAAAGAAAAAAAAAACACGCCTTATAGATAGAGACATATGTTACTGGCATGCATGATATCTGTCTAACACAATGACTGAGGGAGAAGAGAGAATGCAGTAAAATGTTATATGGTGATAGTTAGGGTCTTGGATTTTGCTATTGCTGGTATCCACAGACGAAAAGTGTGTGCAGAGATGAATTTGACAGATGTGTGGCCAGTGGACTGATACTCTTAGGTTTAATTTATTCAATTGTGGAAAAAAAAAAAAACAATGATTGCTTATGAAAATATTTCTGAAAAAAATAACCTTTTATTATTTGTATATATTTTTATTATTATATTTAATCCTTCTTTTTTTATTTTATTTACCACATACTATTTTTAAACATTCAAGTTTCCAGGCTTCTTATAAACTAAATGACTCAGTGGTGTTTTGTCTGCTTAGAGCAGAAGGGAAGCCCAGGCAGTAGTTTTAGGTGATGTTTATGAATAACACTCTGTGTTGCAGAAGTAACATTAAGAAATGCACAGTTATAATTATTAATAGATAGTCTGAAAGCCAAGTGCCTGGATGTGAGCAGCCATTTAGTTGGCAAGGGGATGAAACAAAGGGATGACTGTGCGTTGTTTAGATTGCACTTAATGGTGGGGTTAAGTGTTTTACTGAGAGGGTCAACATTTAGTGACAATATTCGAGTGATAAGGAGAAGGTTTGTGAAGCAATTAACGGCTGAATATCTTAGCTCTGAGAGGAGGCCTGTACAAACAAAAGGCTAAATCAGGGATCAGGGCTTTTCATGATCATGCAGCATTTGCTGCATTTCAATCATAGATTTCATTTACAAGATGTGCAGGGGTATACAGACATTAATCTAACTTCAGAAAACCTCTGGCCTGCAGAGGATTTCTGATTAGCCATGTATAGAAGATAGGGATGTTTTTACAACTTTATAGCTGAATTTTTCCACATTTTTCTGAATGTTGTTTACATCAGAAAGGTTGCGAAAGATAATACAAAGGTGAAATTTCCAACATCTTCAACCTGCAAGATTGCTGCTGAACATAGCCAAACAGTTTGCATTTCAATCTGGTTCCCCACATTGTTCCCCAATAGCTATGGCCTTAATATTGTTTGCACTCCCAGAAACTTTGACCAAATGCATTATAAATTATAATAAATGGTTCACTCAAATCATTATTAGATCACCTGAAGTGATTCAGTGTAAGAGGAGGATGAAGCCTTATGGAAAGAAAGGCAAACACATACTGTAAGACAAGTACAGTATCAAATCAGGGAAATCTAAGAGTGAAAATAGAGCTGCCAGAGGAAAGAGAGAGAGGGAGGATGAGTGACACTTCGAAGAAAAAGGGAGTGGAGAGTTCATATGCCACGTGGATGCAGGTAATGGACTGTCAACCACATAGATAAGTTACATGCATGCACAGAAATACGTGACGAGTGAAACAGATCTTGTGTGGACAAAAAAATCTCTGCACACACACACACACACACACACACACACACACACACACACACACACACACACACACACACATTGCAAATGCAAATGCAAAGCAATCTGCTGTGCAACTGTCAAGCACATATTTCCAGCTCTGATCACACCTGTCACACCACACATGGCTTTAATGTTAAGGAAGAAAAACGAAGGAGGTGAATGTTTCCTTCCATATGAAATACCCTGAGATTGCGCTTAATAGCACTCTTTAAATGCAAAACTTTTATGAATGAATGAATGAATGAATGACACACTTTTACAAGATTTTACTTTTTCAAAGATGGCAGAGATTGCTGATGTGAGGATGTTATGTAATGAATCCTATTCCAATGTGCTCCAAAACCATTATCCGTTTGTTAAACTTGCAAACAACAATTCACTTTTGTATAACCGGATCAATCTGCTGAAAGCTTGTCAGTGGAAGCTTGGTGACAGCAGATCCTGGCTTAAGCATCACAGCAATGAATGGAGTGTGTGTGTGTGCCTGTTGGTGTCTTGAATATAATTTTCAGGCACGTGTTTATTGTCAGGCCATGAATGTGTTAACTGCCGTGTCCTCAAATGTCATGTGAGACTGAGTGCTATGCATTTGTGGCTTTATTTAGACACAGAAGCAGCATGACCCATCATTGTGTATATTTCTTTTTGCCAAATATCCTATTCTTTAGCCTGAAATAGAGTGATTTTCCACCCAAGTGTTGATTTCAGCACCCTGGCCTGATGTGAGCCATGGCTAAAACGTCTCTCATCTTTATTCTAGTAATCTTTTATCCTGACTAAACATTGTCCTCTGCGTTCCATTCAAATTGTAATTCATCAGCCTCTCTTTGCTCTGTTTGTGTAAAAACAGCACACAATTGGTGCAGGGCTTAAGTTCTATTGGATTTTTAATGTTGGTAAAGCCAAGATGCTGATGAAACTATCCATTAAAACTATTTAACAGATTAAGAGAAGGATTTCTCCAAGATAAGATCACCGAAGAAGGCCCAAGTGTCTAAGCTTGCAGTAACAGCTGCATTTTGAATGGAAACACCATTGAGCCTTGTCATTTCCATGGCTCCAAACTAAGATTTGAAAAGGCCATTCCCATCCAATATCCCAAATCCAAATATCAGCCATCATATGAACCAGGACTAAAATAGCTTTGGTTATTAATCCTAGTGTCTGGTTCTAGTGATGCATCTGGAGTGTGTAAATCTGTGTGTGTGTGTGTGTGTGTGTGTGTGTGTGCGTGCGTGCGTGCGTGCGTGCGTGCGTGCGTGCGTGCGTGCGTGCGTGCGTGCGTGCGTGCGTGTGTGTCCTGTGCTGTCATTGCCTCTGTGGGGTTTAACCCACAGCCAGTCAATTGTACCGTATCCTTGGCAGAGTTGGGTAGGTTACTTTAAAAAAGTATTCTATTGCAGTCACTGGAGAACTCATCAAAATTGTAATCAGTAATGCAATCCAAGGGATTACCCAAATAATGCAATTAATTCCATTTATTTTGCCATTTTAGGTATAAATGGACATGATGAAAAAATATTAACAGTTCATGAAATTTGCTTGAAGATTTGCTTAAAAAACACAATTTTATGTCTGCTTCACATTTTATAAATAACACATGCAATTCTTTAAATGATAATCTAAATCTCCCACTTTCACTTTACAGCCTTTCACACACATCCGTAATTAGAATAGATTATTTCTTTTGGGTAACATGAAAGAATACAGTTTGTGTTCTGTGTGTGAAGTGTTTCTGTGTCCTAGGTTTGTCAGAAACCTCAAGGGGCCTGGACATCCATTCATTCACCGATATAAATACACATAAACACCCACCCACACGCTTACAGTACATATAGGACAGGAAAGGACTGGAATTTCTACACATAATGAAAGTGACAGCCATAGACATGGGCAGGCGTGTGGTTCATAAAATGGGCAGGAACAACAGGCTTGTCTGACTGGCTCAGGGAGATTCCAGGCTTTTCTGCCCAAACCGCCTTGATCCCATTGGCTTAGGTGTCAGTAGGAGTGTTATCTTTTGAGTGCAGTGTGTGAAGTTAATCTGCTGGGACGATATGAGATTAACCTGTTTGGGCTTCCACAGATCCAGACACATAAACAGACACAGGCGTACAACTACGTCTAAATAAACACATGCTTTTGCACATTTACTCATAAATTTGGGTCAAATCAGGATACCTCTGTTGTTTGATATTGCTTGTTTATCTGGGTTAGTAGTGGTACATTTTGTTTCCAGCAGTCCCCCTGTTTTCTCTCCTTTCTGTCTTTCGTTATTTATAACTGTAAATTAACTGAATGGGTTGACATTTTTTTGTTTAAGTGTTGTTCTGTGTGTGCTTGGATGGTGTGTGTGTGTGTGTGTGTGTGTGTGTGTGTGTTTCTGTGACTAAAGGGCTGAAACTGCACAGTGGAAGATCCCTGTCAAGTGCTTAAAGATGCATGAGAGTGCTCCATCATTAACGAGACGCTTTGATGGAAAGTTCCACCAGGGAGTGAGAGATACAGGGAGTGAGAGAATGAAGGTAAGAACACGGAGAGGAAGGCACGACAGACGTAGGTCAGAGACAGGGAGAGGGTTTGACTGACACTGGGGCCAGAAGTGACACAGAGTCTGTTTCTGCTGGCTGGGGCCTCCCTGTGCGTAGTTTAATGCTGTGTGTGTGTGTTTGCTGATGTGGTGCGAGTATGTTAGTTATTCACTTCATGAATCTCCAGTTATAATTAACTGTGTGTGGTGAGTGAGTTACATGCAGAGCAGGAAACACCCAGACTGCAGATTCTAAAGACCCTGGGATTATCAGATGGTATCTGTGGTTGAAACACTGCTGGATTACAGACAAAATGTTCTTGTCTGAACCTTTTAGACTAATAACGGAGCAATTGCAGCTCATATGCAATGTAGATCTGATGCTCTCTAATCAGTCATCTGCAAGGATCCACATTTTCAGTGTCAACAAACTGAAACAGTAGAAATAAATTGAAAAAGTTTATATGGTTAGTTTGTGGGGAGATTCAGCGTGATAGATGTGATAGATGTGTGGTAGATGTGTGTCTTTTTGACATCTGTGTAAGTTCACAGTGATATTGAATTTTTTGATTTTGATTTTTTTTTTTCTCACTTGGCTAAATGTTCAACATTTACTAAGTGTAATGCAGCTTTCACATTTTCTGAACATGAATGGAAGTTTAGTATTAATAAGAGCTGGGATATGTTAGCCTTGGCTTACTAACTACAAAAACATATGCACACATATGAAACCAATATTTGTGGCAGACATATATGATCATGACTGCAAAGTCAAAATAGGACCATATGGTCCTGTAAATATTAGAGATTCGTTAAGAAAATGTTTAAATATATGAGCATGTGTCAACAATATGCTAGGAGTACACATTGGGTGAGTCAAATTTATTTATATAGCACAATCTTTATAAAATGTACACAAAGCATGTTAGAAAAAAAAACTATTTGGAATGCATTTCAATCAGCTCCTCACTGCTAAATTATCCTACACATTAATCTGCTGCTGTGGATATTTTGAATGTATTTGAAATGAAGAAATTTGACAATATAAACAAGAAAATCATATTTAAATCATGACAGGCTTCTGATTTTAGTCTTATTCTGTAGACAAGCATATACTGACCAGTGATTGACCGTATGTTGCATCTGTACAAAAGGAGAATATATGAATCAGACCACTTTGAGGTCTGAATTTGAAAAAAGATAGCTTTTCTAGCTTTTTCTAGCTAAAAAGCTAGAAAAAAAAAAAAGGTCGCCAGCACCTCTGCTTTAACACTACGGCAGATTTTCCATGCAGAGGGAGATAAACTGCGGGTCCGATTAGAAGACGTGATAAGAGGAGGAGAGAGGAAAGAAGTGAAGATGAGAAGAGAGAAACATTAAGAATTAAGACAAATGGAAAGCCGCCAGTCTCACATGGAATAAACATTCTTTAGTGCTGGCCTCATCACCATTAGACAGTATTTCATCATCTAATCAACTGGGCTTGAAAATTGAAAGGGGAGAGAAGGATTAGAAACAGAGAGCTGCCAATCTGTTGCTGTTTATTTGTAAGTCAGACACTAGATTCCTGCTAAAGTCTGGGAGAAGAGCACACACATGCACAGACACACACACACACACACACACACACACACACACACACACACACACACACACACACACACACACACACACACACACACACACTGCATATAAACAGGTATTTGCTTGCATAATAAGCAACTGAATACATACAAAAACACAAACAAGCACTCACACATATTTTCCCTCTCACTTTCAGACACACACACACACACACACACACACACTCAATAACACATTCAAGATATGTGTTGTGTGGTGAAACCTGACAACATCTGTTTGGCTCCGTTGATTGAGCGGACAAAATTAATCTCAGTTATCCCTTCCAGATCCGGCAGATTACCTATCTTCAAGACAGACAAACAAACACAGACCAGGAAGAGGCAGTCATATGTATCCTGTGCATCTTAAAGTGTAGAATTTTAGTATACATTTTTGCACAATAATACAACACAAATTATGTATTCTAATGGAGTCTAAAATTATCTGTATACATGATTTTACCATGGTCAGTTTGCACTTTATTGTAATCTGTTATTTTACTATGTAGGCACTTCTCTGAGCACTTTACTATTTACGTCCTGGTTCAAATTTTATATTGTGCGTGCATTTTAATTTCCTTATGTGTCTTGGAAATGTCTGTGTATGTAACTGTATCATATTGTAAACATCTGTCTTACAGTGAGAGCTGCATTAAGATAAATCCTTTCAACTGTTGACATGGCAGTTATAGTCTAATTGAAATCATCTCTTCTGGTAGATAAATATCTTCAAAAGCTATAAGCTTAGTATCTTCAAGAGCAAACTGAAAATATAGTCACAAGCAAGGATTCCAGGGTTCACGACTTTTATTAAGCTTCATCAGCTTAATTAAAAACATCCACCAACTTTGGTGATGATTGGATAAACTATCATAGGTCCTGCAGGTTTTGAAATGATTGGACAATTTCTGATTAGTAGTCCGACTTGTGTGGTCTGTATGGAGTTTTGTGTAAATCAGTGTAGGAATTCTGACGTTTCAAAGTTCAAAATCTCTTCCAATTTCCAATCAATGGGCAAAATTTCATGTCGCTACTATTTACAGTCTCAGAGGAATTTGCACAAACATTTCTTGAGGAAGAGAGAAGAAAAATAATAACAAACCAGTTCAAAAACAGTTGGGTTTCAGCCCTTCAAGCTTGAATCCCTGAATATGCCACTTAATAGCAGCTCTGGCTCAGGCACTAAAAACAGTAGTGCTGGTTAATAAAAAATAATTTAATTCCTGGAGAAAATCCCCTCAGAGTTATCTTTAAACAAATGGGACATCTGTGATACTAAAAAAAGCAAATAGTGAATTACAACTTCAGCATCACGTTAAGAGATATTTAATCCGTCCTGCAGAGTTATAGGAGCCCTGCTAAAGTTGATGTGTTTGCATGTAACATGACCACACAAGTTCAACTGATGTGGGGAAACACAGCATTCAAACGGAGAATAGAAGAAAAGGATGAAAAAGACCCACTATCTGTGTGTGACTGCTCAGTCGGTGCTGCTCAGTGGCTCAGAGTTAAAAGGCTTTTCGTCAGCAGAATGATGATGGAGAATACTAACACACCCCGACTGATGGCTGCACCACACCCATGCACACACACACACACACACACACACACACACACACACACACACGCAGGCTTACAGACACACAAATACTTCCCCGCATACACACAAACTGAGCTAATGCCATAAGTATGGGTTTATACAGTATGATGCACAGAGCATATCTTTAATACCTTACAAATGAGTGGGCATACACACACACGCATACAAACACATAAAACACAAGCCCCCCCCCACACACACAAACACTAGACGATCAAAGAATATGGACCCAATATTTCTAAGTAATGCAAGATGGGCACTGAGTGAGAATTTATTAGCGTTTTCATGTGGGTCTGGGTTTATCTGATAAGCTAGTGTCCAACTTGGACCGTCCACATGAGCGATCTTCCAGTTTGGATGAAAAGTGGCCAAGGCAGATTTTCATACAGCAGTTGCCAAGTTCTGACTTTATCCCAGATTGCATCAACACTAAATGAGAACAGAAATCACATGCTTTTTGATACACTGTGGCGGATAAACCTCAGCATCAGATTTGTGAGAGTGTTTGAAATATGTTGGTTTCTGAAAATCACAGAAGTCACAGGTGAACACATCAAGGACAGAGTGCATGCCAGGACACAGCGGGTGGTGTCTGGGGGTTGCAGACTGACACTCTGCTGTGCCAGCAAATGTATTAAAGATAGGCAGACAGCACTTTAATATGTCTCAATGGATATAGCTGCTATGCAAGATGCAAATATGAAAATTTGTATTTGTTTTGTATTTTTGTCAGAATATAATGGTGTCCTATAGCCTATATGTAGGCTGTGGATGTATGACATAAGCAGAAAATAAAAATGAATAAATCAATCGATCATGTATATTTCTTTAAATATGTGCCAATTAGTAATGAGAAATGGGTGACACGCCATTTGGAGAGTAAAAACTAAACTTTATATGTGTTAAGTTTTAAAAATGAGTCAATGTTGAGCTTTGAACTAAACAGATTAACAGTGCAACCAGATTTTACAACTTTGATACTGCTGATCCAAGTTATCACCAACCAATGGTGATATATTATTCTTGTTGTTCTAATGGAAAATTAAAATTGTTAAAACGGATATGCTCTAAATCCTGAATGCTAAGATATCGACATGTGTTTCTTGGTGACTACCACTATGGTCTTATAACAGAAGAATTTTATTGTGGTTGAGTGTGTGTTTTATCTGAGGGAGGGGCCTGTAAAGATGCTTGGCTTCATCGAACCATAACCCATTGAATGAACATCCAGATAAATATGATCACTAAAGTGTGGAGCAGCAGCAAGTTAGACTTCTGTACCCTTAATCCCGTTGAGACCTTGTTTGCCTTCAGTCTTCCTTATCATCGCTTCAAAACCTAAAATTCAAGATTCTCTGTCATAAATGCTCCACCACATCTGCATGCAAGATGATAACCCACCCATGACTGACTTTGTTTGTTTACCCTCTGCCATACACAGTGAGTTGGAGGGGTCTCTCTCTTCAATATCAGTTTGTGCCAAATTTTCTCAGTGTATTTCTCCTTAAATTGTTTCACCCATATGTAACCCACTGTTACCTTAAAAAAATATTAACATTTTTATCAGTTGGGGTCAATTTGAGCACAATTTAAACATCCAGAAAATGATTAGAAAATGATCATGATAAGCAAAGTTTATGTGTCAGGTACTTATGTGTCTTGTAGACTACCTAAATAGCTGTTTAAATAAAACACAACCTCCACCACCCACCCCCTCTTATACATCCAAGTTCTTGTGGAAATTATGTTTTTTTAGGTTTTCGCACTGCTACAGGTGTGGCTACATGTTTGATTAGGGCCCTAAAGCAGAGGGAAATTTTTTTTGATTATTATAAATGGCATGTTATAGTTCACTTCAACAGCTAAATGTTAAATTGCTAAAATGTGTGTAAAATGTTGATATTTCTTTTATGTTTTATATAAACATAAAAACTATGAGAAGAGAGAAAAGAGAGAGAAAAAAAACCTGTAAACTAAAAAAGCCTGGGGTCAAACTGACCCCAAAGTGTACAGGACATTGAAAATATATCATGTTAATTTCATGTTTACCCAGTTGTCCCCATTAAATTAGGAAATGTCATTCAATATGAAGTAAAAAGATGACGTTAATCACGTATTTACAGTTGTTAAACATTGAATTGGATCAAAGTGACCCCAAAGGTAATAGGATGGTTAAGTAGCTGTCCTCTGTCCTCTGACATATGGCCCATGCTGTTGGCCTCACCTGACCTCGTGTCCTCTCTCCTCTTCCTCACTCTCCTCATCTATACTTTAACAGCCTGGGTCTTTCCACAGTCATCGGTGACATGTCGAGACGTTTAGATGTTTAACATTTGATGGCGTAGTGCTTTGTCCATCCTTCTCACTCTCGGTGGAGCACATGGACTGGGGCTGAATGACGCTGATAAATAATCATTTCCTGATTACTGTGTTGGGTATGGCAGCATGGACATTCATTTTTCAGAAAAAAAGAAACAATTTAATAAAGTGTTTGAATACAATGCAAGTTTTGCTATTATGTGCAGCTTTGTTGATAGACAAGAAATTGCTCTTAGCTCCAGAATGCCATTTTTAGTGTGTATTTTGAACACCCATCATCCTGTAATAACTGTAGCCTCTTGCTATTTATGAACTTATTTCTGATTTATTCATTAATATTTTTTTAATAACTTTATTGTGCAGCTCTGTCGGACACTGATAAGCAGTGTGAGTGATAAGGACACATGCACACAAATACAGACATATAAACTACAAAATCCTGCTGAGAGAGCAATTCGTGATTTGTTTTTTGATTGTGGCCGAGCTTGTTTAAATGAGCATTTGTTGAAGTTAGATAAGCATTGATTTGTTTGTGTGTGTGTGTGTGAGTGTGTGTATTTCAGAGAAAGAGAGCATGAAATATAGATAGACAGAGAGAAGGAGAGATAGTGAGTAGGATAGTGAAAGCCAGTATTGTATCCATGTATCCATGTGTGTCAAACAGTATAGGTCACAAGGCATCCGCATCATCTCAAAGGTCATCCCCATCCGTCCTCCCTGTCTCTCCTCCCTGCTTCACCGCTCTATCTCCACTGATCCAGAGCAGCGAGACGCAGACTCTATATCAACCTGACATCAGCCATCCTCCCTCCTCTGCTCTCTCACATTCACAGCAACCCCCTCGCTTTTTCTCAGAATTGAAAATTACGACAAACGCCCAAACACATGCCAGCTTGCTCGTGTGCCATCACTGCCCAAATACATTCCATTCACCCTGTCGCCGGGCGGATTAGTGAAAAGGTCATGTTCTTTTTGTGATGTCACCGCCAAAGAGAGACAGAGCAGCCAGTGCTCTATTTGAGGCATGCCAGTCGTTTCTTAAAACCTATTTTTCATGCACTTTGCGAGTCCTGGAGATGTGTGAAATATGTGTGTGTTTGCCTAAATACAATATTGGGAGATGGAAGATGGAGAGAGCATAGCCCAGTTGTTGGAACTGGAGTTTTCTGAGGAGAAAAGACAGAAGACAGAAGGAAAGGAAAGGAAAGGAAAGGAAAGGAAAGGAAAGGAAAGGAAAGGAAAGGAAAGGAAAGGAAAGGAAAGGAAAGGAAAGGAGCTTGTAATCCTTCAATGGTTTTTTTCTCCTGTTCCCTGTGTCCTGTGTTTTTGTTGTAAAGACACCACCCCGTACTTCCTCTCATTCTCTACAGAGCTTCAGCCAGCCGGTTGCTCGCTGGCTGGCTGGATAACTGGCTGGGGTCGCACAGCAGCAGATGCGTGTGTTATCAGTATGATCCATCCACACTCATTATACAAGAGGATCTCTCCCCAGGTAACAAGCCAGCCACACAAAGAGGACATGGACAACAGGGATCAACTGAGCTTTCCCAGCTCTGTGCCGGTACATTGTCATCCAGGCTCAAAGGTGGATTAGCTAATCACGTGTGTCAATGATGGGTTCAATAGATTATCTATTATTTTTTACTTATAGCTGATACAATATATGCACCATACATATGCATACAGTATGCTGTCACACAAGGACTTACTTATTTAATATTAACTCACCTCAAATTGGGACTATAGGAAGAAGTTTAAACTCCCAAACCTCTAACTTTAAATCTCAGTTATCTTAAGAATACAATGCACTATAGAGAGAGGCATATTAAACTGTGCGTGAAGTGTAATAGTACAACATAAGTAGACAGAATGCTTCTTGTTTTGGCAGGAGAGCACCAAATCTTTTTGATATCACAGAATATTTTACATTTGACCAGCAGCCCACACAGCCGGACCTTGCTTCACTCCTGCTGTCAAAGCCCCACCTTGTGGCCAAACTATCAAACTGTATATCATCATCATTATCATTATCATTATCTTTATTGTGTTATGTTGGGTTGATCTTATCTTGGGTGGCCAAAAGGACTTGTGGCAGAGCTGAGAGAGTTGAAGACAGAAAGAGGATTGCCCTCAAGCTCATGGTGCTGGCAGCTATGTAAACATATAACCGTGTCCAAAAAGATTGGCCCATTAAAAGATCCAGTGTCTTCATGGCTTTCTCCCTTCTTCTAGATTTGAAGCTCAGAGATCAGTCATTCAGGCTTGGAGGGGTTCATTGTGGCTCTAAACTCAAGGCATTAATTAGCTGAGAGAGCTTTATGCTAAAATCCATAGCAATAACAGGTTCACACTGGGCAAATAGCAGACATTAAGTAGAGAGAGAACATAACTACTAAAAAGAAGTACACGATTTATTTATGTGCCTTTACATGGTTTGATAATGCTCTAAACCGGGTTACTCAAAATCCTCTTACATCGTTTACAATGTAATGAGCCATGGTGGCTCAGTAAGTCATGCTTCCACAAAGTGAAAAATTATCCTTATTTTAGGACACTTTAGCAAAATGTGACAAAGGCTTGACTTCCAGAATGACCCAAGCTGCCCTTAAGAAGGACATTTGGTGCCAGAGGCCACTGAGGCTCAACATGAAATCGGTGCAGCCATGATGTGACCCCTGCAGCAACAGTAAACTGATCTGATGCAGTCTAATTTCAGACGATTCTGTCAAGTTGCTCACTAGAGAGGAGGAGGAGTGAAAGAGTGCACTGTTCAGCGAGGATATCACAGGACTAGGTGTAATCTGCTGTGTGGAAATGAAATTAGGAACACTTTGAAAATATTGCCCAGAGCCAAACTCGCAGCAAAACTAGGGCAGTAATTTGCACATTTGAGGAACAGCAAGCATTTTTTTTTTCATACTGTTCAACTGAAACTCCTTTTGAGTCATTAGCGTGTAAAAACATACAAATCAGCTGACAAACCACAGGTATTCTGAGTTGCTGTTGCAGACATCTTAGAATGAACAAGGGAGTGTAACCATTCTTTCTTAGTTTTCTCCAGCACTTTGGCCCATGCACGCTACAGTTGTGTCAAAGTCTTTCTTTCATTGATCCAAAATGGCAGCACAGTACACCCAGCTTTCAGACACAGCTCAGACTTGTCCTCTACATACATTATTCTCACCCATTACACTAGCACGTCCCCCAATACAACAAATACAGGTAAGAACTAAAATTACCTGTCCTTAGGCCAAGGGGATAAGAATAGTAACTTAAATGTTTAACATAAACATATGAATAAAATAATAGTTAAAGTGCTGTAGACGATACTGAAACAATCTTCTAAAATAATGAACTTATCTATGCCAATGTCAAAAATAATATCATGAAATTAATCCTACTGTAATCCTACTTATTAGCAACATACAGTAATATGGTAAAACCTCAACTGAAAAATCCCAAAACACAATGTGCATAATGACCAGGTTTACAGGTGGATTTTTTTTTTTTTTTTTTCAAACACACACAGGTGGCAGATTTTGATCCTAAGGCACAATGCCAGTCACATTCAAATGTGTGTGCATTAATCAAAACATATGAAAGCCAAGGATGCCAAATCATTTAAAGGATCTCTTCCATGTCAACTGCCCAGAAGGTGTTTATGGAAGCAAAGAACATTTAATTACACATGTTTTAATCATATGAAAACAGAAATAAGATCTGACAGTAGTTTCAATTCTGTTGTTAAGTTTTAAAAGATATTTTAAACATCTGAGGAAAAAATAAAAGCCTCTTAAAAAAAAATCAAGCACTTTCAAATCATTTTCCAGTGTGACTCTGCTCTCAAAATAGCTCAGATTTCTGGAATTCATGTGACCAACCATATAATAAGGGTTTTACTGTACTGACAACTGATGACAATGTTTTTTTTTTTTTTTTTTTTTTTTTATCCTTCTCTCTTTTCACATAACTGTTATCCCATGATGGAGTCATATCGCGGAAACCGTCTGCGTACGCCACCTTCCTCTTTGTGATCCAGATGCAATAAGAGGTTTAACTTGCTGGGGTCTTCAGAGGATAGCGATTGGCAGGAAGGAGAGTGGGGAGAAGAGGAGAACAGAAGGCGAAGTGTGGAGTACCACTGGCCTTTTGAGCTCTCTCCTGCACCCTCATATTCTGCCTGGACATTCAGCCACTGCAGCAGCACGACCACAGGCATCAACCTGAAAGAAGAATTAAACACAGATGATAAGATGAGATAAGATTTAACAGTGCATTAAAACAGACTATAAACAATTACACAGAGAAAGGGAAATTACAAGAGAGGGAAATTACAACCACAGAGGTTAAAAAGAGGTAAAAGTTAGAACAATGGAAATGTTACAAAAATATTATTAAGGCAGAATTTTGAAGGATGTGAGAAGGATGTGTGAAAACAGGAGGTGAATTTAAAAGTTGGTGTGAACTGTATTTGTGAAAGCTTATTAATGCCTTCTCACCTCTCCATCACGTTCTTTTTGATGCTGTAGAAGACAATGTAGGTGAAGAAGAAGGTGAACTGTTTCAGGCTGTGCCACGCCCAGAAAAGCAACATTGGACCCTCAACCAGCCACGACTTAAATCTGGAGATACACAGAGGGGACAGGGTTAACAATTACAGTGCAGCAACATGAAACTGAATTTGTAATTAGTAAACTGGTGCTGGTGTGTCTGTAATGTGTGCTCATTACCTGTGCATGTTGTGGAGGATGAAGGCCAGCAGCAGGGTGAGAGGTAGGAGCAGGAAGGACAGGAATCTGACAGGGAAGCCAAACATGCTGAGATAGCTGAACAGGTTGAAGAGTAGACCTGAAACACAAGTAAGACAAAATAGCACTGTAGAGCAAAAAATACCACTGAAACGCTATTAAACTGGCCAGGACTCCCTTGAAAAAGAGGTTTTTAATCTCAATGGGATATTCCTGGTTAAATAAAGGTTAAAAAAAAAAACTGATAAGAATGAAAAATAAACCATTAGTGGATTTTATAATTCTGTGTATCAGCTGAGAGCAGCCTGGAGTTTTTTTTTTTTTTTTTTTCCTGTACATCTTGCCATATTGCAATAAACAAGAGAGGGTTTGTTCAAAGAGAAACTACGAGACGTGTAACATTCTCATTCAGGCAAACACACTGGGCCAAATGCAGGAAGCGAAACACAAAGTTCCTCTTATTTTTGTTAGTACCCACTGATTTGTTCTTATTTTGTGAGTACCCATTGATTTCTGGGATTCACAAATAGTTTTCTATTTTTTTTTTTTTTTTTTTTTTTTTTTTGCTTTTGTCTTGGATAAGAGCAAATTTTATGAATGATGATGAGCAAAAATGCACTAGCCACTGGAAAAAGTGTGAAAAGTGACTGGCAGCATCAGCAAAAAAAAAAAAAAAAAAATCCTACTCTGACACAGCAACTTCACTGTGGCTAGAAAGTTATAGATTTTAATGAAGCCCTGCTGTCATTCACAATCAAGTATTTTTTCCAGGTGCTGCTCAAAATAATTCATCATCAAATAGGCAACATTAGGCGAGTGCCGGCTAGAACTATGCCTAGTTGATGAATTTTTGGGTTGGTGTGGATTGCTCAATGACTGATAAAAAACGAAGTGTGTGTGTGTGTGTGTGTGTGTGTGTGTGTGTGTGTGTGTGTGTGTGGATGAGTGAATGAAAAAGGAAGTAAAACTGAATGAATGAGTGAGTGAATGTCAGTCTGAGTCACGACAAACACCATCGCCGTCTCACCATAACTCATTTGGTGAGACGATATTCACAGCATCACAGCTTTTGTTTGTTTGTTTGTTTGTTTTTTTCATTATTGGTTTTTTGACTCTCCTGTACTCACAGTACTGACACTCTGGAAAATCACATTTTCAGTTACAGTACATTTACATTAACATTTATGGTCACAGTGTATTTACAGTAGTTAAATTCTGTTGAGTTCATTCCTTTTTGGTCCCAAAGGGTGAAATTTGACTTGGCTCAGCACTCACAAACCACACAATCAAACCACACGATTTCAGCTACTGGGGTTCTTTTTCTTCCTACAGCCTTGTTTGGTGGCATCTCCAATTTTTGGGAATGAGCCAGAGGATTTTGCACATGGCACAACAGCTGCCCTTATTGTAGTGTTAAGGGGCATTACTTTATGATAATAACGAATGCTCAGACACATGCCTCCAGTTTATAAATAGGTGGGTTTCATCATTCAGCACACCTGGGAAAGAGCAGATTTGGATGGCTAAAAATGTCTAGTAAATCTGGAGTTGACATATCTTCTAAAAAAATAAAACTAAAGAGAATGTTGCTCCATCTGGCCCAATGTATCTGTGTGCCTATGCATGTTTGTGTCTCTCATTCTCTCTCTCTCTCTCTCTCTCTCTCTCTCTCTCTCCTCTCTCTCACTCACTCTCTCTCTCTCTCTCTCCTCTCTCTCTCTCCGTCTCTACTCTCTTCGATCTCTCTCTCTCTCTGTGTGTGTGTGTGTGTGTGTGTGTTTGCGTGTGGACACTGGCCATACCGTTCTGTATCACGTCAGCATGGGGAAGTGGCTCTGTGGTTGTGGGTTGATCCATCTTTAAAGCTGATAGATCTTCAATAGGCCTGTCTGTTTGCATGCATTTGCTGTCTGCGAAAGCTGTCAAGACGGTGGTTTCCTCTTCCTCCTTCATCTCTTCCTCTTCATCTTCCTCTAGAGTGGCGTCTAACTCTATCCATTTTTTAGACACAGAATAGTTCTGCGGCCCTTTGGGCATCTTCTGCATCATCAAATGGAAGGCAAGGTCTGTATTTGGAAGAAAGGTGTGACAGAAAGGAAAGTCGATCATCAAATTTGCATTTGTGAATGAAAACAGTATTTTAGTGTCTACAAATGAATGTAGCTGACTGACCGCTGTTCTGGAGGAAATGAATGGCATCTTTGTAACCGCTGTGGTAGGCCTGTTCCAGAGTCTGAAGAGAGAAAGAAGCAACAGACAGAATAAAAGGTTATAAATTCAGGGCAAGAAATAGAAATATCCTTCTGAGCTAATGTCCTTTATCATGCTCCAGTTATCACAATGGGCTTACTCCATTTGCCACTGTTATAATTTTTCAAGATTCCATTTATTCAAGTTGATAAATTTGATGAGATGTAATGGATGTAACCCATTTAAACTGAGTTGACTATACCTTCACTATTATGTGGAGAAAAAGAATTTATTCAGCTTAGTAGACTGACAGCGATGTTAATGATGTAAGTTCATAGCATTCAATGTATTACGTTGTATGTAAGTTACATAGGAACATAGTGCGGACATAGTGGCAAAAAGTATAAAATAATTATCCCTTATTCTGGAAGTAATTTTCAATTTTTATTACCAACTAGAGGTTATAAATTAGTTAATCTCTCATATTAAGCACATTACTTCTTGTTTAAACCAGGAAAAAATGACAACATAAAAAACACTGGTTGTGTTAATAACCCCTATAATGCAAATCGTACTTTCCATGTGGCATACAGTGATGAAAGTGTAACGTGTTAATGAACTTGATTACTTGAACTTGAACTTGATCTGCCTGAGTCTAAATTACCAAATAAAAATAAGAGGAAAAAATCCAGTAGCCTAATACAAATCTTTTAATAAAGACAGCTGCCCAATATCCATGAACATGTTGAGGTCTGCTAAAGCTGATTTGGATCAAGAGTCTGTATAAGGGCAGTTTAGACACCAGTGACAAATAGGATCTGACCTCTAAAGCCATGGGGTAGAGAGCGTTGATGATCCTGAGACCATTGGCCATGTTCGCCTTCAAGGCCATTCCACTCACTACCATGTCCAACTTCGAAGCTGCATCCCGTGGACAGATGTCAATCTCGCCAGAGAATGGACATACCGTCAAGGTGTGGCTGCAGAGGTTGGTCAGTATTGGCTGCATACTGGTGAAACCCCCATCCGCATAATGCTGTGGGTTAACATTACATACATTATGATACAGACTATCGCAATGAGCTCTAATTGGTTGGTTGAAATGTCATAAAATACTCACAACTCCTTTGAAGGATGGGGGCTGCATACCACAGTACCCAGGCACGAAGCAGCTACATAGCAGAGCCTTAATGGATTGACAACAATGGTAAGAACATATATCATCATTAGTATCCTGTAAAAAATATGTAATAAAAACATGCAATTCAAAACCATTGAACTTTTACCTGACATGTCAGGTGTCTGTCTGACTTGTCCATTTTAATTTCTAACCTGCTCATGATTCTCACAAAGAAATATCTTCCAGACCTGCACAAAGCTGGCTTACCTGAATCACATCCTCTTTGGACTGGAACTCAGACATGATAGCATTTTTGCCGTCAGTCATCCGAGTCATGGCCACAAGAAGGCGACCATTGGCCAGTTGGTGAGCATTGGACGGAAGGTATTTCCGAAGAATACCCTCTAACCAGTGGAAAACATTGATGGAGGGGTTTAAGGGTCCAAACGTGAAGGCCTTCATCTGTTTAGCAAAATACAGCATCTCATCCCGAACTTGAGCTGTAAGGATAGCGTTCAGTCAGAGACAGAACTTACATATGATTTAAATGTAAAACTAGAAAATTAGCAACAAAAGATTAATTCACTTACTGAGGCTCATGTCACAGACCACAGCAGCAGCTACCAGAGACCCGGCAGATGCACCTAGGACAAAGGGTGCTGCGTGTAAGATCCAGGGTGCATGATTCTGTAGACACTGAGCCACCCCTAACTGGTAGGTGGCCATGAATCCAGACCCGGAGAAGGAGATGGAAGGAGGCACATCCTGAAACTGACAGCTGGAAATCCCAGGAGACATTTTCTCTTTTTATGTATTTATTTTATCTTGGGTGATGAAAAGCAGAGATTGTGCCCTGTCACAAAAATCCACTCTACTGCCCCTCTCTTCTAGAAATGATGTGCTACAAATACATGCACATCTAAGTAAGAAACTAATCCCTAAGTATAATACGTCTGGTAACTTGTATTGAGCGATAACAATTCGCCTAATTAGGTACTATTTTAAAAGAAAACCAAGTAAAAGCAGACTGATCTTGCATCATCTACAGAATACTGGTCCCAAGTGTTTTAGGACTTCACAACCAATGCTTTAAAGTGAACTCAATTAGACATACTATGTTAGTCATGTCCATGTGATGCGCCACATTCTCAATGTCTTTTTGTCTGTGTATCACTCTAATAAAAAAAAAAAAAAAAAAAATCTTCCTGCAGCTAATGTATCATGGACTGTTGGAGTCATCAACACCATGACCACAAGACTAAAGATGCTGCACCTGAGTCAAGATTTTAACCTTAGCAACCTTGCTAAGGCTAAAATCTTGCCTATCTTTAAACAGTTTGTGGACTGCAAAGCGGGAAAACAAAATACTGGATCTGCTGTGTAATAATGTTAAGGAAATACGCAACTCCATAGCTCTCCCGGTCACACTTTTCAACAAGGGCGCAAATCATATGCTTAAGTAATGCTTAAGTAATGCTTGAGTCATAACGGTTTAATGCATGAGTAAATTTAGGTTTTATCATGAATTCTTGTTGCTTGCCATTAACAAATGATCAAATCAGTATGACTTTATGTGATTAGTTCAAACTTAGTAGATCATCAGTTAAAGAATGTTAATTCACAATTACTTCATACATTAATTGCATTGATCGCTTTATAAAATAAAGGGTGGAACATGAGTTGTTTTTTTTTAGTTGTGCTGCACAGTAATATGTTTGATGAGTATATGGTGGACCTCAATCTGGTCCACCATATACCCATCTGTTATCCTGCTGTTCAGCTGTCCAGAGACGGTCACAGAAGCTGATGAGACTCTCCACGGCTATTTTGAGGTGGTAAACTGGGCTGCTCTGTGTAATGCACATGGGGAGGACATTGATGGACTTGCTGATTGCATAACTGATAACATACATTTCTGAGTGGACAGTGTGGTTCTCATAAAGACTGTGCACTGCTTCCCCAACAATAAACCCTGGGTGACTGAGGACATCAAGGCATCACTGAACAGGAAGAAGGCAGCCTTCAGGAGTGGAGATGGGGAAGAAATGAAAAAGAGGGTCCAGACAGAACTGAGGGAAAAGATCACTGAGGGCAAGGAGTGCTACAGAAGAAAAGCTAGGAGGAACTTAGCAGGAAACTCCAATAATAGAACACAGTTGTAGAGTTGAATGAAAATGATCACTGGCCTTGGAAATAAGGACCAACCAGGGGATGGAAGGCGTCCTGGATGAGGCCATGAGTTAAACCCTGTCTCTCCTCAACAACTCTCTGAGCTCCCGTCCATTCACCTCAAAATCCCTCCCCATGGAAGCATCTGCCATTGCAGGATACATGAACAGTAGACAGGAGGCTGAGCACAGGAATGTGGTGGACAGTTTAATTAAGTGGTGTCAGCTGAATCACCTGCAACCCAGCATCACAAAGACTAAGGAGCTGGTGGTGGACTTAGAGGACCCTTGTGAACTTGGTCAGCATCAGTGGAACAGAGGTGGTTATCGTCTGCAAAACCATGCTGCAAATGTTTTACCACTTGCTGGTGGCCAGCATCATCTTCTGTGCTGTCGTGTGCTGGGGCAGCAGGGTGAGTCTAGCAGGTGCCAGCACACTCAGTAAACTCAACAGGAAAGCTGATTCTATCCTGGGAGTGAAACTGGAATCTGTGGTGGAGGTTTTTAGAGAGAATGCTGTAGAATATACACAGTGTGATGGGTAATCCCTATCATCCCTGCATCCCCTTCACATCAGAGCACCTTCAGCCATAGACTGAGACCACCAAGGTGTACTACAAACACCACAGGTTTTTTCTTCCAAAGGCCATTGAACTACATATAACTCCACCCTCTTCTGCAGGGATGACACCTGGTCAATGAGAACTAACTACGCACACTGTTATATGATACAATCACCTGTATGCACTTTCTTTCATGTGTGAATCATGTGCAACATCAGTATCTCCTTGCCTTTAGGGTGTGCAATATCTTCCTCAGAACCATGCAGTTATTTCAAAGGATCAAGCATTACATTACACAGCCACTACAAAGAAGACTGTGAAAACACAATAAAGTTCTGGCATCTTAGTACTGGACATCTAAGGCTACTACTTTAATTGTTTTATTACTTTTGCCATCTTACTTTATTTTACATAATTTTATATTGATTTATTTTCTGTTCCTAATTTATCTTATCTTCAATGCTCTATTTAAGCACTTCTGGTGTTATCAGTTATGCATCTTAAAAGGGAGTTTTACTTATGTTACTTGCTTTACTTATGTTACTGTAACTTTGGATTAATGAAGTTCTATCTTAACTTACAATGACTTGCTCTTGTTTTGACAAAATTGGGCTTTCATAAATTGACAATATTGCCAGCTTAAAACTAGGTTATTACAGATCACTGCCGCTATGCTGAACCATTAAAATTAAGAATAATAACAGCATCAACATTTATAACAACCTTTTATTCTGAAATGCGGCAAGGAAAATATTTCTCTGTAGTTCCAAATAACAAATGTACAAAAGTAAATATTTTGACATTTTTTGCCATTTTCATTTTTGCCAGAAAAGTGACTAATCAAAGAGACCGAAGCCCATGTCTTCATCCGACTCTTCTGATTCCTCCTTCTTTTCCTCCTTTTTCTCTTCTGTTGAAAAAGAGAACCAAATATTTTATTTAACATTCCATATTATTGTAACACAGGGTTATGACACTTATGAAGAGCTGGTAGCAAGCTTTATTACAACAGTTTTATTTACCAGCAGCAGGAGCAGCCCCTCCAGCAGCAGCAGCGGCAGAGGCACCGGCTGCTGCTGCCACAGCGCCACCTGCAGGTACTGAAGCCAGCTTGGACATTCCTGAGGTTGGATGAGAAAGACTTGATCAGAAAGGAGACAGTTTTACAAAGTACAAAACACATAATTCCTGTAGGTGCATGTCCAACAAGTGGTTTGCCTGCAACATCACCAATATGAGTGTAAACAGAACATATAAAGTGCATAAAGACGTTTCCATTTACCTGCATTCAAGACCTCCTCAATGTCTTTTCCATTCAGCTCACTAATAACCTACACATAATAAAAATCAATTGAGTTCAAAAACAAGCTTTCAAAGGAATGCACTGTAGCTGGAAGTAAAAGTAGTATAAAGAAAATTATCACCATTGATAAGACTAGTTGAGAGGAGAAAAAGTCGTCCATGCATAGATATTAAACTCACAAGAACTATTTTCACTTAGTAATAACCAGTTCACTGGATAACTTCATATACTAACAAATGCACAAGGCACCGCACTCTTAGAAATGTTACCACCTTGCCCTGGTTGGATACTACCTGGCACAGTGTGCAGAAGCTACCTCTGTGTCTGTTATGCACTTAAGCTTTTAATGCTATTTTATTTATTTATTTATTTATTGCCTGTTAAGGTCCAGGTAGATTCCTGTCTTTATACACACGTGGGGAGCGTATACATATGAGTGTCCCTGTTAAAAGATGAATGCCACCAGTTTTAAGACCTGACATGCCGTGCGCACTACACATTTTGCTTGTGCGCACAGCGTGAGCGCGATATAAGTTGCTATACTGTTGGATTGCTGTGGTGGCAAGGAAGTAAGTAAGCAAACAGGGTAATGCAGCATTTCCCCATTTATTCAGCCGGCACCTCCAACAAACCGGGCAGAGTGAGGAGCTGGAAGTGGCTGTTATTTTTTGCTCGGTTAAACCATGATCTTGTGCGCGCAGGGATACCTTGTACGCACAACTTAATACCTTGTGAACGCAAAATAATTAATGTCTTGATTGACAAATTATGCGTTTATTTGGGAAGCTCGGGGACTCTGCTACCTTGTTGAGGCGTTCGTCGTCGGCCTCGATGCCCACGCTGCCCAGGATATCTTTGATGTCCTGGGCACTCGGGTTGGCATTTCCACCCAGCGCAGCCAAAAGATAAGCGGCCACGTAACGCATCCTAAAACAGAGAGAACATTGACGCACATCACCGGTGCTGTCTTGATTTGGAAAGAGTTTGGTTATTACCAGTTGCGTTATTACGCAAAGATGTTGGGAAGGTGAGATACGGAAGTGCCCAAAGAGCAGGAACGCGACCTTGTGTTCACGTTTCATTTCTCAAGGATTTAGACACAATTTAAGCATGCGACACGGACTGCATAGACGTCAGAATACAAGGCAAATATAGACTACTCACTTGAAACCAAACGGATACGATGCGTCGACCTCTCACATAAAAAATAATAATGAACAGGTAATGTTTTTTTTTTCTTCTGTGGTGGCTAAAAAGGATTATCCAAGCTACAGTCTCTCACAGACAGCACCCTCCAGTGTTTCTACTAAATAATTTCCCGTTTGTAGCACAAGTATAAAACAATATTCTGTCAGGATTTCCTCAGCATAAAACATTTTTTCCTCTGAGGCATAAGAAATAGATAGTAACCTGGTTAGCTCACCAGAAATAACAGCAGTGACCTGGGTATGTAATAGCAATAAAATATAATATAATAATAAACTGAGTTATTGTCTGGTGTTTCTCCGTGAAAAAAGTTGTGACCAGCACAACATTTTGTTTCTGTGATCTATGATGAGCTCTCTTCTCAAGAAAGCGACAGTCGGAAAACTCTGATTTATACTGCAAAATGTTTCATCTGTGCCTACAGGGATGAACATCATACCTGACCACCAGCACTAAATTATAATTTAGTTAGAAATGTAGACCTTGAAACAGGTTGTAATACATATACCCCTCAACAGAGAAATTATACATTCTTGGAGGCATACGTCTAACAACGGAGATAAAGACATACAACATGATAAAGAGTTATAAAGCCATATATACTCTAGAAACTCTATTATGGTTAGTTCTCTTTATTTTTACAGAGCAGCAGATAGAAAAACAGCTGAAAAATATATGACAAGTGCTCCATTTGAAGCTAAACCCACCGTCAACCCTGGTTCATAAATTAAGCTATATTGAAGGCCGAAGCCAGTAGCATTCCAAGCATTCAAACAGTTACAGAACATTACACTCTATAAACAATAATTACTCCACCCTGCTTCTTCCAACCTGACATCCCATAATTAGCACACTCATTTCCAACGCTTAGTTACAAGGCCTACACCTGAAAAGAGATATGTGTATCTGCTGCAATAGAATGTAAATGTTGAGCAAGCCGGAGATATTTAGGTTTTAAAGATGATTTGTCTGATTTGGTAGAGATGCAGTTGCTTTCGCAGCCTTCCTGGGCCCTGATTGTTAGTGTTTATTCAGATCATAGTAATACTTACATTGATTCGAAACAATTTCTCAGTGCAACATCTCCAAAACACTATAGCCACTTGTATACTGTGTAAACTTATACTATACATGAGCCACTGAATGAAGCTGAAGGATTTTAATGTTATGAGATAAATCATACCACAACCTCCTCTGAGCGTGTCTCACTTGCTACATCCCCCACTGGTGCATTCAGTGGTGGCATTTTGGTGGAATTTATGGTGGGATTTTAATCACACATGCACACAAGACACCATACACCAACTAGAGCTCACTAGGGCTCCAGCTAGATGGCGTTTGGTTCTGGAGAGGCAGGACCAGGCGACACCTCAAAGTGATCTTCGTTGAACTCATGTGGAGGAGTGTGTTCTGCAGAGTGCCTGTCCTGAGTTGGTGTGTACTCAGGGGATTCAGCGGGGTCAGCCTGATGTTTCCTGATGTCCTGTGGGGTCTTCAGAAATCTGCCAGAAGGGGAGCAATAAAAAGTAAGTGTGTGTGCTGTTATGGAGAGGAAAGAAAGAAAGAAAGAAAGAAAGAGAAAGACCTGAAGAGCAGTTTCTGTCCTCGCTCCTTTTTGATGATGTTGAGTTTGTAGTAGTGCCGCAAAGCACGGGACATCTTTTCATAGGTCATGTTGTCACGGTTCTGTAAGATGAGACAACACATCATATAAACCCTTTACTGTACCATTTCCATGGCAAACACCCCCTCTCCCTTGCTTTCTTGTCTGTCAATATGTCTTTGCCATGCAAGAAAAACCAGACAGACTACCACCACTCACCTTGTGGTTGCCCCAGAGACGTGCCAGTCCGTTGGGATCGACCACTCTGAACACCTGGCTGTCCTGATCTTCCCATCGAATGTAGTCTTGATAACGCTCATCGCAGAGCAGCTGGTACACGTAGTCCCACAGCAGCCGACAATCTGGTCACACACACACAAGCACACACATATACACACATACACACCGATATTTTCAGCAGATACTATATACTTAATCAGTATAAATTATGCAAATGGATTTCAGGCAATTTCAGGTACATGGAATTTTAGGCAACATTTTAATACAAATGATTTTAGGACCCTATTCCTGTCTATGCATGTGTTTACATGTTGGTTTGCACTAAGTTAAATTCATAATTCACTGGTTGGCAATTCAATTTAAGAACGTTTTTTGTTTAGTTTTTTTCTATTCAAGTTTGTAACCAAAATTTGAGTGAACAATTGGATTCATTTTTTTTCCTTGCCCCGTGACCAACCTTTCCATCAAGTTTCATGCAGATTTGCTAACAAACCAACAAACCAACAAATGAAATAGGGCAAAAACATAACCTCTGTCCAACTCCGTAGGCGGAGGTAAAAAAAAAAAAAAAAGTTGCAAGTCATAGTAATCTGCCCACCACAAACCCAAGTCTTTTTTAAGAACTGTGAATGACTGAATTCAAAGCATTTCATATCGATTCAGACCAAAGTCTGAGTGATTCATTTGATAAATTTCTTTAAGCTGATCGATGCAGTTGAATTGACAAAAACGATGCATCAGTGTAATGAATGAATAATTATAAATCTTGTCTACATATTTATAACTGTTAAAAGATCAGTGCAAAATTACCTGGGATGCGGCCGTTGGCTTCACACAGCGGGGCCCTTGCCTTCTCTCGACTGGACAAGTTGAGAGGTTCCTGACTTATGCTGTGGTCTTTGGGAGGATTGTGTATTTGGTTTTGAGATAATGTAGAGACAGCTGTTTATCCGTCCAAGAGAGAGACAGAAAAAAACAGACAGAGAGTGTGTGAGACATTAAACTAAACTATCACTATGTAAAATCACCAATGCAACATATTTGTGATATGCTGGTTTATTACACCCACTTCTGTGTGTGTGTAAGGCAGAGTGTGTGTCAAAAGGAGTGGGGTGATCTCTGAGAGGTGACATGGTTTGTGGCTGGATGGCCACACTGGTTACAGGAGCTACAGACGCTGTGCTGGTGAAGGTGACCGAAACTGCAAGAAAGAAATATGAGGAACTGTGTATTAGTTTAACAGAAAGTAAAAGTTAACTATTTTTGGTTTTGTGAATGCTGAAAAAACTCTAACATACATGAGTTTAAGACTGATAGTAAACATTGCTGCAATGTTTAAGACAAGCACCATTGCATTTCATTCATAGAACAAAGCAGTTGTTTTTGGCGCAAAAGGAGTTTTGGCTTCCAGGTAACCACGCCCTCTGGTACAAATTCTACTTCCTACAAGGCATGGAAAGTACCGAATTATGTCATGGACAAGTTGCACATGTGTATGCTTTTGTACTTCTGTCTATACCAAATTTCCTTTAGGGAACAGAAATTACAGAAAGACCTGAAATGTGAGGGCTTTTTTAGCTTAGAATTACAAATAGGCTAGGGATAGGATAAAGATTAAAGTCAGGCATGTAGTAAAAAAAGGTTAGGATTAATGTTTTGATAACAGATGTTTGTAGGTTTTGTAACTAAGTATGAAAAGTAAAAATGCCTTTAGCAGTATTGTGAAACACTGTGATAAGCTAATGGGTTGAGACAGGCTGTTCTGCCTGAACTGTGGAAGAGACAAGCCCTGCAGAGAGCTCAGGCCATTCTGGATTGTGGCTGTCCCCGACACACACAGTCCCCCACTCTTTCCTGGAATAACCGTCTCAGGGTCCCGAGGACAAAAACAAACACATACAAGCACTCATTTGTTCTGTTAACTTGTTAAATAGATTGGCTTGTACTTTACAGTAGCCCAAGACCCACATTTTGTGTTCCTTGTACTGTCTGTTATTATTTTGCTCTCAAATTGCAAATCAATTTCCCTCTGGGATTTAATGAACTTTGAACTTGAACTTGAATTAAGTCAGCAAAAGTCCACACCAGTCTGTAAATGTGTGTGTAATTGTGAGCATAAACTGAGCTGTGATAAGCAAGAAACTCTTGACATACAGAATTAGGAACAACAATTACTACACTTTTGGAGAGTACTGACCTTGGCTCCCATTGACAGTGGGAGGCAGGGGTTCCTGGACTTTGTGATTTTGGTTCTGTGGGGTGAGAGGGTTTAGGAAGCGGCCGGAAACGGCAATAATGCTGGGACCAGGGGGTGAAGGATTTGGAGGATTACAGACCACACTCCTCCTCTGCTGTTTCACACACTGCAGGATCTCATATAGCACATCACCTTGGCAAGAAACACAAAGAGCAGGTGAGACACAAACTTGAAACCAGCCTGGATGCTATCTTCATGCATGCATACTCATATAGCTGCTACCTGAGCTTGGGCAGCGTCGTCTGAAGTCTTCCTTGGTGAGAAGACAGAGGGCTCGGCCGTTCATCTCAAAGCGTCCCTTCTCAGGCCGACGCAGGGAATACTCCTTCTGAGCCCAATGGAGCCAGTGTGCAACATCATCCTTATCCCACAAAGACGGGTTAATTCCTAAAGAATACACAATAGATACACATTCACACACTGATGTTAGCTGTTCATGCAAAGAGGAGAGACTGTTGCCTTTTCCTTGTAGCTGGTCATTCACAATGGTACCTTTCATTTAAAGAGACAGTTAACCCAAAATACAAAAAAAATATTTTTATTTTCCTATTCACTCTCAGTGCAGCCTGTCCATCCGCATAGTTTCTGTGTGATCTGGTGATGTTTCCACACTACCATTATCTTCATTGATTCCCAGCACCCCGACACAATGGGGCTGGATTGATATTCCATCAAAAATTTCCATGTGAAAAACTCAACAGCAAACCGGTATAATCCACAGTCCTTTGGGACAAGAGTTTAATTAGGAAGTGTTTTTTGCCAAACACATTTGGGGCAGGTAAATACAGTTTACATGTACCCATCCAGCCACAGTGTATTGGAGAGCTGGGAGATGGGAAGACTGCAAACTTCACCAAACTACCTGATGGATAGACTGTACTCTGAGGTAAGTGGGAAAATTACCTTTTCTATATTTTGAATGAACTGCCCCTTTAAATGAAAGACAGTATTGTAGAGAATTTGACTCACGCAGCCGCCCAGGTAGATGCCACAGGTCCTCTTGGGTGGGGGGGCTGACCACAGGAAGCTGAGAAGAGGGGGAGTGATCCTCATTGCGGGGAATCCCAGCCTCCCTGTCAGGCATTGTGTGTAGAGGACTGCCTCCTCTGTTTTCCTGCTGCAAAACATCCACATGTGTGCTTTAAATTACATATGCAAACACTTTAAATACACATATGAAATTGATGACGCCGCAGTAATTGCAATTCAGGTATATTTTTGAGCTTTTCCCCCAAGGTTGACTTTTCAGCAATCACCTGGCTGCGCCATGTAGAAATCAAATTTATTTTGTAATCTCAAAAACACACTCATATTCCTGCAAACACCTTGTCCAGGCAAAACATTGCGAAATAATGATCCGTGGATTTGCGCGCATTTTGCTGTCAGTGATATTCAGATCTTACCTTGACCAAAGGTGACGGGGAAACGTCCTCCATTTTATCAATTTAACATAAAAGTTGGCGGATTTTTCTGACAAATACTCATACAGCTCGTCAGATATCTTTAAATGCTGCAGGTTAAACTCACTAAAACTCTCCCTCTTCGAGTAAGCCTAAATATTATTTACGAAGAAATAAAACTGCTATTTTCAGATTCTGATCCTTCCGGGAAATGAAAACGAAAGAAACATAATCCAATCTGTGCGGGGGGTGGAGGGTAAGTAATAGACTATAGGCTGTGCTGCTGAAGGAATTAACATAACCAAACTGGATGAACAGAGGATGATATTTCCAAAAAATTAGGTGGTTATACTTTATTTGGTGGAAGCACTGGTGGCATGGGTGCCTCAAAGTGTGAAATTGTCCAGCAAAAAAAATATTGCGTTTCTTTTATGGGTTTCATAGTTGTTGCATGACAGAACAACTAGATTGACTAGAATGAGTGCGCATAATACGTGCAAGAAGTGTGATCTGGTGATGAAGAGAGAATGGATAGAGAAAGACAGAGTGAGGAGGGGTATAGAGAGAGAGAGAGAGAGAGAGAGAGAGAGAGAGAGAGAGAGAGAGAGAGAGAGAGAGAGAGAGAGACGCCTGCGTGAACTGAGCTCCTCCTCCATGTTGCAGGAAGAGAAAACAGCGGAGACCAGCGACCGTGAGAAATGCAAGTAGGACTCAAGATCACAAGACTGTGAGACTCTACGCTAAATTAAGGGTATGATATTTACCATAGATATACAGCTGACTGTAAATATTTGATATCACGCAACTGCAAACTTTAGGTCAGAATCACGAGTTTGATTTTGTTGCAGCTGTACTCCAGTTTGCCATGCAATAGCACTTGCAAAATAAATAGAAAAAGGCTCCACAGTTATCACAGAAAAAAAACAAACTAACAAAAAACTTCACATTCAACAGATACAGGTTGTCACTATCATTCGTATGAAGATCACTATAAATCAGGGCTACTACGTAATTTTCCATAGACCCAGTGTAAGCAGGCTTTGTTATGGAATGAAACCCTGAATAAACCTGCATAGTGTACATAGCACATGACTGGGCAGCCTTGCTATAATAAATTCACTACTGAATAACACAAAGCAAACAGAGCAATATCACAGAGATTTTACACACTCTGATTTCATTGCTCCCTATTGCCAGAGTAAAACTACTGTGTGTTGAGAGAGAGTTTCCATATGAGGTTTTGGTTTACAGTAAGTTTAAATATGTATTTTGTCTTAACATTATTATATTTCAGGGCATGCAAATCTACATACTTATCTACTAAATGAATACACATATTTTTTCAGTAATTTTGGGGTATGTAGATCACAATGATCTTATCTGGGTGTTTTTATACTGACTCAAAATTATGGTCAAAATATGAAAGTATTTATACAGTATTTTACTCTACCATTGTTTAAAAAAAACATCATTGAAAATTCATCACTTCCTCAACAGAAAACCAATGCTTAGAATAGTCATGTGTATTTATAGATTTGTAAATTTTAATGTGGTATCACCGGCTATGTCCTGCAGCTTTTCAGATATTCCGCATATCTGGCTCCAGGAAATGTAAGATATAGACTCTGTTAATCTCTGTTAAGTACTGTTGTATAGTAATTTAAAAATAATAATAATAATTTGCCATATCCTTTCTCTTATATTTTCTCCAGTGATGTTTTATATTAAAGTTGGGAAACAGTTGGGCCACCCAACACGGTCTGTGGCAGGATGGTTGGTCAGTAAGCTGCTCAGGTTTCGAAACCAGATCCTTGAGGAGAATGCTGTGCGGCTGTGTGGGATCCAGCCAGGGGACACGGTGCTCGAACTGGGCCATGGCCCGGGTCTGGGCCTGCCCTCGGCAGCCAAACTCCTCACAGAGCCCAAAGGCCACCTTATAGGGGTGGATTATTCCGAGTACATGCACCAGGTGAGATGGGACCACAGCAAGAGAAGAGATAGAGAAAGAGAGAGAGAATAGAAAAAGAGAGAGAACATTCTTACACAATCAGTGAAAGGTGTAATGCTGAGCCCATTATTTTAATGTTAAACTTTGTATCATCTCAGTATCAACCCAACTCTAACTGCTACAAAGCTGATACTAAGTTAAGAGTCAACTGATATTCTGTTGATATAAGGTGAGTATTTAGCCTACCTTGGATAGATTGCTCTGAAGTTTAGCATAACATTAGAACAGAATATATGGATAAAAAATGTTATTACCATTGTTTACCATTGTTAATGTGCCAATATGTGTGCACATGTACATGCGTTTGAGACTCAGTTAAATATAACAGTCCTGAATTATATTCGACAGGGCTGATGTCATTTTGAAATAATACTATACAAATACTTTCTCCCCTTCCAGATGGCAAGTGAGCTTGTGAAGGATCTTGTGGCCAGTGGGAAGGTGACCCTGCACCACTGTGATGTAGCAGCCATGCCTCTGGCAGACAGCTCCATTGATAAAGTCTTTCACTGTAACTGCTACTACTTCTGGCCAGACCTGAGGAAAGGAGCCTCGGAGATCCACCGAGTGATGAAACCCGGTAGGTTGTTTTTGCCTCTACATTTTCAGTGTTCAGTTCAGTAGTTTTAAAGGTTTTCCCTACACACCGAACACGCCTTTGCATTTGGTATTTTATTTCATCATACATCTCATTTTCTTGTCTTTATTGATGCCCTCAGGGGGTCTGATGGTGGCCACGATGAGGCTGAGCCATGTGTCTGCCTTGGCATCTAAGCATGTGATGCCAGGAGAAAACTGGCGTCCAGAGGCCTACATGACAGCTTTGAGAGACTCAGGCTTCACCGATGTCAGAATGGAAGACAAACAGCACAACGGCTTTATCTTTCAGGCCATCTACGCCACTGCCTTGAAATGACGTTACACAGAGGCTACCAAGTTCCAGTGACTGGGATCTGTTGTGTGATTCTAATATTTTGCAATTACTGTGTAATTCAATGTTTGAATATATTAAGTTGGAAGAGTTGTGATGCGTCACAATGATGAATCAAAACACAATCTGAATTTGTAATATTTTTAGCAGAGAATACAAGACATACATTTAAGAAGTTAATAAATAAATAAATAATCAAAACAATCGACTGGTTCTATAAAATCAAATGTAGATTTAAAAAAATGTGTTGGTTGCTGTTGGAAATGGGGAAAACAGAGTGGTTCAAACAAAGGCAATCTGGGCACCCTGGATATAAGAACATATAACAGCGAGCAAGGAAATATTAAAAAGCCTTGATTGTAATGGCTAAATCATTAAAATGCCAACATGCTATGACCACTGTAGGTCTTCCTCGGGGCTTGTGAACAGAGTGACTTCACTTATCTCTCAGTACATCCATCACTTAGATTCATAACTGAGCACACAATAAGTTCATTACTGAGTCTTTACAGTCTCATTGGGATTGCACCCCATGTTTCACACTGTCAGCATGTGTTAGCCATAATTCAGAGTCACAGGATCTGTGGCTTGGCTGAAGATGCTTGGCCATATGACTAGGCTGTGACAGTCTGTCACAAGTTACCCACAGAGTGTAGTCTGGAGAGTGGGATCCAGACTGCTCCTGCTCTGGAGACTATGTGGCAGGCAGACTTTTGGAGCTTGCAGCATGGCCATTTGGACACCAGGGGGAGGCAGAGAGGCAGAGTGTGTTTAAAATGCAACTCCACTCTGATATTTTACTTATATTTTACAGAACTCCATGCCAGCCCGTTGCACCAATGATACACACCGTTGGAAAGTTGGTCAAATAAAAGCTCATATCAGATAAAATAGTTTGTCAAAACCTGAACAACGCTTTAGCGTCAGTCGTTGAAGTAACTACAAAACCCATAAGGCATTGCAGCAGACGGACGGCGCAGATGACGCAGGAGGAGGGAAATCCAAAACAGGCGCTGTTTTGCATGTTGGATATCCTTTGCAGTTGACGACAGTTGTTAAAATTACGGAAAGTAAAAGAATCTGAATTATTATCGAGGTAAGTGCTTATGAAATCCTGATGAAAGGTCAAACCACACTTTATTTCGACGTCTGATGTTGATGTTGGTGCTCGGTGATACGTTAACGTCAGTTCCACCAAGGCTACAACGTTAACGTCAGCTAGCATAAATGGTAACACACTAACGGTAACATAAAAGTATATACCAATGACGTTACCTTTAGCTTCGTGTAACTGTCAACACTTAATTATCGCTACAGTCCAAATAAATAACTAGGTGCTCAGACAAACTGACGGTATCGACACATAATGTTGGCCGCTAACGTTATTCGTCATTCGTGGCTTCAGACCGGCTTCAGCCTCGTTCACGTCGGCGACTTGGCTTTAGTGGTTTAGCAGACAGGATGCAGAGAGCCTCCCGTCTGAAGCGTGAGCTGCAGATGCTGAGCACCGAGCCTCCTCCTGGGATAACCTGCTGGCAGACCGAGGAGCAACTGGACGACCTCCGAGCACGTAAGTGGGCTCAGGTTCACAAGTGGGACACTCAAACTCTTACTTAAACATGCTACAGCGGCAACACCATTGTGTAAAACTACTGCATTACAAGTAAAAGCCCGGCATTCGGTATCCTTAAATTGGGAGAATTGGAAGCAAAATGTGGTTAAATATCAAAACTAAAAGTACTTCCTGTGTGGTGTAGTGGTGTAAAAGGTACAGTACACGCCCCTGAAATGTAGTGGGTTAAAAGTTCAGAGTCTAACAAAATATAAATTCTCCACAGTATTTTAAAAATGTACTTAAAGGAAGTACATGAGTAAATGCGCTTTGTTATGATTTATGCCTATTAGTGTTTTTTTTTTTTTTTTTTTTTTTTTTTTTTTTTTTTTTTTTTTGAAAGCCTGATAAAGTTTGTTTCTCTCATGTCTGCAGAGATAGTTGGAGGAGCAGGTACTCCATATGAAGGAGGACTCTTCTCCTTGGAGATCAAGGTCCCAGAGAGGTGATTTTGTCATGAAGAGTCTTCCTGATTGGAGGGATCTGTTTCTATTTGTTATGTTATGAATAATATTTTTTTCTGTGTTCTTCTCTTTTCCTCTCTTAGGTATCCATTTGAGCCCCCCAAAATGAGATTCTTAACACCAATTTACCATCCAAACATTGACAATTCAGGACGCATCTGCCATGACGCTCTCAAACTCCCACCTAAGGTTGGAGCAAATCACATATACAACCATGTTACTTTTTCATCCTCATCATCTGTTGTCTGTTTGCTGTCAAGGAAAGATAGCCTGCATTTGTGACGTAGATATATCAGTATTTTTTTCCTGATTAAAGAAGCTTACTTTCTTTGATTCAGGGTGCCTGGAAACCTTCCCTAAACATCTCCACAGTCCTCACCTCCATACAGCTGCTAATGGCTGAACCCAACCCTGATGACCCACTGATGGCTGATATAGTGAGTCATAAGGAGACATGCATCCATACAAAACCAAGCATGGGATATTTATATTGAATATCACGCGGTGCACTAGTAGAACATGACTGACACAGTATTGCATTAAGGGTGTTGTTTGTTTTGCTATTCATTTTGCAGTATGAAATTGAGATGTATGAGGGTGATGCTTTTTGGTATATACACTACTCACAAAAAGTTAGGGATATTCGGCTTTCGGGTGAAATTTCAGGATGAACCTAAAATGCATTATAACATTTACAGATGAACTTAATGTGACCTTCTGTAAACTTTTGAATGCACACGTCCAACTGTTCAATGTTTCAGTACTTTTTGCACAAGTTGCTATTCTCTAACAAGGAGTTTAACGCCAAAATTCACATCAGGTGTTTGATGCTCCAGCTCATCGAGGTCGTATCATTAGGGAACGGCTGCTGGAGACTGGGGTACCTCAAATGGATTGGCCTGCACTTTCTCAGACCTGAATCCCATAGAAAACCTATGGGATCAGCTGAGTCGCCGTGTAGAGGCTCGGAGCTCTGTACCCCAGAACCTCAATGTCCTGAGGGCCGCCCTTCAAGAAGAGTGGGATGCCATGCCTCAGCAGACAATAAGTCGACTTGTGAACAGCATGAGACGTCGTTGTCAAGCTGTAATTGATGCTCAAGGGCACATGACAAGTTACTGACACTGACATTTTTTGTTGTGGTATATCCACCACTGTTGTTGGCTTTTGTTTCAAGAAATTGTTTGAGATGAGGAAATCACCAGTGTATGCTTCTACTTAAATGCCCTACTTTCATGATATAATATCACTGTAGCATGAACATTTTATATTTTCCATAAATTTCACCCAAAAGCCAAATATCCCTAACTTTTTGTGAGTAGTGTAATTTCTTTTGCAGTGCTCAAAAATGTTTAAGTGTGTTAATGCATGTTTGCACTCTTACCCTCACTAGCCAGCCAAATCCTGAGGGTTTTCACATTATGACGTGCTTCAAATGTGAAAACTTGACAGATTAGGCATGCTTCAAAATAATACTCATTCTTTGTGATTGCAGTCATCAGAGTTCAAATACAACAAACAGCTGTTCATGGAGAAGGCCAGGAAGTGGACAGAGAAACATGCTATTCAGAAGATCATGGTAAGAGTTTTTTGCCATGTTATAATAATCTGACCTAGTACGCTGACAAGGCTCCACTGACACACATACAAGCTGTCTTCTGTGCTCCTTCCACTCATGGTGGAAACATTGGCCGAATTTCAGTCCTCACCCTAAGCTCTGGTTGCTTAACTCTCACTGACCTGAACTAACATCACTTGTGTGATCAGATAGAAGTCTGAGGAATGTGGGACAGTACACTGTGATGTTACCTAACCTTAATGACATAATTTTTTGCTTTTTTGTATATAATTTAATAAATTTCAGCTTATTGTTTACAATCTGTTAAGCAAAATAGTCAAGTTGCGAGTCAATTAAGATGAAAACATTTATCTGTCATCATGTCAAATGAGAAACATCCTGGCAGTGTGCTAATTATCACTGAACTGTTTGTACTTGTATACAGCCTTGTTTTTGCCTGCAACTGCTTTGGCATGTTATGTTGTTTTTGTTTTTCTAAAATGGGACTTTCCCATCCCTGGTCATTCTATATTAAATGCCACAATGCAAGGGATTGTGGGAAGTTCCCTCTGCAAAATTGTGGACTTTTGGAAAGTGGGTCATGAAATGCTTGAAAAGTCTATGGGAGAGTTGTCATACACTTGCTAATTTCATAGTGGTACAGCGCTGAACCCTCACACACTTAGAGGGAATGTGTGTCAAAAACTGAGTCTGTAAGTATGAAAATTGGTATTTAACCTCTGACACTCATTTATTGCCATTATGTAATGCAGCTTTTATTTCATCCCACAAGGTGGTGCTGTGGCTTCATCTCAATGTGGGATATTCCATAAACATGTGTCTTGCCATCATTGTCTAAAATAGTTTGTGTTTGTCTGTTCAGGAAGTGGCTGAGAAGGATAAAGAAAATACTCCAGACCAGAAAGAATCCCGAAAAAGAGATGCCCTCAGTGGACAGCAGGAGACAGAGGATATGTCACAGGAGGCAAAAAGAAGCTGTGTCTAGTTTACCATCTTACCTGTCATAGTCTTGAGGAGACATGGATTTCTTCCTCTAACACAGCGACCATGCTTAATACACTTGTTGGCTTACAGAGATTACATTTTTTGCTCTTAATCAATGCTAGTATTTACTTGCATTTTCTATTTGTGCATCCATCTTTTTAATACACAAATGTACATATTTATGCATGTATAATGTTGCCTACTTTAATGCTGAGTAATATTAAAGTTTATTTAAATACTAATTGAGCATTTACATTTTTTTTAAAATCTTATATAAAATACATAAAACCACTTGTGTGGTGTGGATGTCTGTTTGGGAATAGTTGCACAAGCAGAGTAGTTTTTGAATACAGTATGAAGTTATTATTTTTATTTAATCAAATGCTTACCAGTTGTATACAAAGTATGTACATCCAAAGTAGCGAGACTGTTTTTGTTTGTTTTTTTGTTTGTTTTTGTACAAACTAGGAAGGATTTATTTCTTAATATATAAAATTATATATTTGCTGTTTATCATAGAAAAAAGGAGACAAACATCATAAGGCTATAGTGAATCAATACCATGCTAGTTCAGAGGTAGTTACATTGTATGTACATATTGCTAGCCTACTCTAATCGTCTGTAGAAAGATCATAGCTACATCCCATTCAGTCTGTATGACTGTTTGCCTCATGTCGGGGATAACTGCATAATCACTTGAGACAAAACCATGTAAACTGTATTGTATGTGCGATCTGTTGCATTTCGTTGCCACACAAAGCATAACATTTTTCCATAAAAGCTGTTGCACAATATAGAAGAGTATCATTTATAATTGACAGTAAAATTACTGTGAATGAGAACTGTTAGCTTACTCTGGTAAAATGACCTGGTATGTGTCTGTGATGAATCCCTTTATCTGAAATGAACCTTAGCAATAAGATAGAACATATATTTCATAAACAAATAAGATAACTCCACTTAACATGTAACCAAACAATCTATAACCTCTAAGCTGCACGTCTCTTGCAAGATCACATTTCAATATAAACATTTACACTTTAAAACTCTACTGGTTCTACTTAAACTCCCCCTGTCTAAACCACTGATTTGTCTGATGCGTAGATTTTTCATGTAGTTTAAGGCTTTGATTTGAGCTTTTTGCTCATCCACGTGAGTCCATGACTCACCCAGTCCACTGGATAGCATCTGAGATTGTCCTGAACAGTAATGCCATGATGTAATGTTTAATTTTAATAGTCTTTAATAGTGCTGTGAAGGGTAGACTTAGTTGCAGTTTTTGTTTTCAGGGGCAGTTTGTTGCGCACTCATAGACTTCTTTATAGCACTCTACAGTCTGTGTGGACCCATTGTGAGGAACTTGGGGACTGACAACCCAAGCCTGTTGCTGCCACTGTATGATGATTGTCCATAGTGTCCCAGCTATCCAGACAGCTAGCTTGAAGGCTCAGGGATGAGTGGGGAGAGAGGGAGGCAAGGGAGAGTGATAAAGAGTGCAAGTGTTGCTGCTCACATTCTGATCAAAACTCTTGAGACACTCCTCATCTTTCAGGCTCCCTCTCTCTGTCGCTCTGTCTCTATCCCTGGCCCTGGGAGATGGCGTCTGGCAGGGGATCAGAGGAACAGAGGAGGAGGAGGAAGTGGAGGAGCAGTGGGAAAATCTGATGGGATCAAGCTGGGGTTGGGGGGAGGACCCCCCACTGTACAGGGCATCAGCATCAGCAAGTGACACCTGCGTTGACGAATCAGAGCAGGAGCTCTTCTCTGTCTCCACGGAAACCAGCGAGTCCAGGGTACGGTCCCGGCGCAGCTGTGGGCGTACTTTGGGGCGGGGCCAGAAGAAAAACTGGGAGTGGTCTCGTGTGAAGAGGAGGAAAAGGAGGGGGTTGAGGCAGGAGGGCAGGGGCTGGAGGAGCAGGAGGACTGATTTGAGTACCTCCTCCCCTAGAGAGAGGAGGCCCAGCAGGGAGCAGAGGGAGAGGAAAGCTACAGGCACATAGAGGAGGCCGTTGATGAATATAAGCCAGGCCACGTGCTTGATCATGGCGCAGTCCCACAGGCCCTCACACTCTCCCCTCAGTAACTCCCAGTACAGACGAATGTAAGAACCTGTGACTATCAGCAGACACAGGGTGTTCATCATGATGAGAGCCAAAGGGAATGCCAGGGAGGAGGGCGGCCGAGATGAAGGGGGAGGCAGGGGGGAGGGCAGGCAGAATGGGGACGACCCGTATTCCCCGACTCCTACCAGTGGGAGCGAAGCCAGGGTGAGGGAGAGAGCTAGGCAGAAGAGAGCGCACGTGCGCACGCTCCCAAGAGATGGCGATTTCCCATAGGCACGGGCGCATGTCACGCTCACGCCGCACTGCACAGCTGCCAGAGTCAACAGCAGCACGCTCGCCTCGGATGCAAACACCCACACCCATCCAGTTGCCTGACAGCCAGGACCCCCTTCCCAGCGAGCACCATGGTGGCCAAACTCTCCCAGGGTTAGTGCATCCACGAGGGCCAAGGTGCACGTGCACACACCTGTCAACAGATTGGAGGCACCCATGCAGGCCACCGTGAAGCGCAGTGGGGAGAGATAGCCAGCTGAGCCGAAGAGTGAGAGGAGCAGGAGGGAGTTCCCCAGCAGGGACACCAGGGAGATGGACCACAAGCCCACACGAACCAGCCAGCTGCCCAGCAGGGAGTCACAGGGGCGGAAAGGCCCTGCAAAATTGGAAAGAACACAAACCATCAGCAGTGCATAAAAAAGGCGGCAGACACTGATGTCAGTTCTTTGCCTTTACTCAGTATATTGATTCTTCTGACTAAAATGAACATCTACCAGTTGATAACAACATAACTATACCATTTAATGTAGAATCAGAGTTACCTGGAATCGGTGTGCATTGGACGCTGGTCTGTAGTTTAGACTCCTCTATTTCTAGCTGGAACTCTTCTAGGTCAGGGTCATCTGAAAAATGGCATTGTCAGAGTCAAAGGTCTGTGAGCCAGCTTTTTGCTGCACAAGGCCCATGAGGTTTGTACAAGAGTTTATTCTGTATAGGCATGTACAGTATGTATGTGAGTGTGTGTGGTGCTGGCAGAAAGATGTTAGGATTGGAAGGGAGGCAATGTTACATCCTTTTGAAGTGACATGAAAAATCTATTTCTAGAAGTAACCTGGCACCCACATAAATTTCATTCATCAAGACTGTTTTTATAGAATTAAAGGTGAATAAATTCTAATCAGTGTTGTCATTATCTATTCGTTTCTTGTTATTGTTATCCTTGGTAAACCCAGCCATTGTTTCTTTTCATGTTTAATGGAGCAAGTTTAATAGTTTTAATTTAGACTTAATTTGGGTTAAACATTGTTTAGATTTAATGCCCGCAGTAGGAATGCATGGTTGGGTAAACCCTCAAGTGTAAGTGGGTTTGTGCCGGCTGCCAGGTACCTGTGGTTTCACTGAGGCTCTGACATGTTTCAAGCAGCCTTGTGTCAATAATTCAAGACAGAAATAGAGCTATTGTATTGGCACTGAACACAGACTTATGGGCCTCAGGTTTCCAAGTATAACATTTCCCTTTGCCCTGTGTGTACAGAATGCATTGTAGATGTGTACGCACAGATATCTCAAGTGTGTTATTTCTTACAGTGTGTGTCGGCATGGATAGGATACATGGCTACTGTCCTCTTGTGTAGGTCTTCATCAGCATTGCCCTGTTCTGTGTCCCACTGGCTGGCTGACTTGTAGCTATCACAAGAGCCATAAACACAACACTGGTAGGCATAAGGCATCTCTATCACCCTGGGAGAAACAAAGACAGGAATAGGTAAGGACAAGAAACTGCAATATGTTATGTTACAGGAATTCTTCATCATAAATCCAAATTTGTATTTATTATATTCTGTTTACTAATGCAGTACTATTTCCTGCATATAGGAGAACAGATAGTGTCACTGATATGTGGCAGGAAGCAGTTCTCCATAAAACTTCTTGTCCCTAAGGGCAGTGAATTATGCCAGGTTTTTGTGTCATAGTTTTTGGAATAAGCTGTTGCTCTTGAGTTGTTCACATCAGTGTTTGACCTCTACTTATTGTGTTGGAGTGCTGGGAGGCAGGGGAGGGTGCAACAGACTGGAAACCTTGCCAGATCACACAGAAGCTATATGGATGGCTGGACTGTACTAGAGATAAGTGGGAAATGTGTGTGTGTGTGTGTGTGTGTGTGTGTGTTTTGTATGAAGTATTCCTGCAGTGAGCAAAGCATTAAGCATTAGCAGCTTAGCAATAAGGTATGACTGTAGCTGCATTGATCAGTTTTATTGAACTATTACTGTGTGTGTGTGTGTGTGTGTGTGTGTGTGTGTGTGTGTGTGTGTGTGTGTGTGTGTGTGTGTGTGTGTGTGTGTGTGTGTGTGCGTGTGTGTGTGTATGTTATGCAATCAGAATCAGAATCAACTTAATTGGCCAAGTGTGTTTGTGTATACAAGGAATTTGACTCAGTTGCAGTAGCTTCTGGCACTTCTATCACGCAAAACAAAGAGGAAAAACAACAACAACAACAACAAAAAGAAAACAATTAGGAATAGTGAATAGAATACTGGGATGAACTATATATGAACAACAAGGTATGTCACAACTATACAGAGTTATGGCTGAATAATTTAGGACCGATGTACAGCAGTTGTATTGCATTGTTGTATTGAACGGTTTTACATTTCAAGTGCACATCTGAGCTATTTACCATTATATTGTGTGGCTGAGATTTAACAAGAGGTAGTGCAGATCAGAGATATGTAAGTGAGAGAAGACGTTTGTTTCCTGATACTGGGCAAAAAGACTATTTGCAACAGGGAATAGAGTACAAACATCCCAGTGGACATTGTATTCCACATCTGAGAAATGTAAGTGGTAGATAGTAGTTTTCCTGGACTGGGACATAAGACAGTCTGTAATAATAGCACATAAGGGAGGGGGCCGAGCATGTGTATGCATGTGTGATATCTTTGAAATGGCAGTAAGCCAGGAGTTTTGTTTTGGACTACGTGCTAAATGTTATCATGTTATTGCCACAGGATCACCTGCCACCTCTCATTTGTTTGAAACCTGATCACCAGTTTGACTCCACTAACTCTTGCTTCACATTGCCAGGCCTTCAGGGATGCTAATCACACTAATGGGAATAAAACTTGCTGATGGACGCTTCCTCATTGTTGTGCTTCAATTCAGGAATGGCTTGCAGGGATACAGTCTAATTAGTCCGGTGTAAAGCTTGTTTTTGCTGTAATAAGGATATTTATAGGAAGCTTAGGTGGGAGGAAGGGTAATTGAGGAGAAGGGAGGCGTCTCATATGGTGTGTTGTGCCTGCCAGCCAAAGGATACAGACTTGGGTCAGCAGCCAATAAGCTGAGATGAAAATAGACCTGTCAGGCAACACCTGGGCTGCTTGGGATGTGTTATTGTTCATCATATATCCCTTTTCTGTTTATATCTCTTACTGCTGTGATTAACAACTTAAAGAAAAAACAGTCTACGCAAAAGGATACAGGCTAGTGTGTGTGTATGTGTTACCTCATACGTGGGAAGTGATCAGGACTAAAGGCTTCATACAGCTCCATGTTGCCCCTCAGCTTGAGGTGGGTAAGACTTCCCAAACCTCCAACTGGTACTGAGTTAAGGCGGTTCTCAGTTAGGTCACTGAGAGCAAGAACAGAGAGAGAGAGAGAGATAGACGCAGAGAGAGAAGGGGCAGGTCAGGGCAGATGAATGTTTACAATAGTCCGTTCAACACCCATTCTCCCAAACATGTTTTGATTGCACATATTGCCGAGGGTCATCCGTGGTAACAAGAAGACCGTGTCTTAGATATTATGAAATGTTCAAAGGAGGCTCTTTATGAGATCCCCTCCAGATAATAATTCCTGTCAGATTTAGTGCATCTGCTTGTTTAGCTAGGCATAGTTTATCCAGTCTTCACACAGTAATGCAGCTTGTGTTGGCATGAACCTGAGATGAGTCTGCCGGCCACACAGAGGAGTTTTTTAAACAGTAATTACATATCAGTGTTCTCTGTAGACCCTGCCAAAGACAACAGTTTCTCCATGGCATACACATTCAAGCATGGAGTGTTTATGTAAGGCCAAAGCCCTGACACAAAGCCTTTCTTTAATTAAAGATACACAAACTTCAGTATTTCCTCTTGGGAGGAGAGGGACTCTGATGAAGGACCAGATGAGAGGGAGGAGAGTTTTACTGCTGTGTATCTCAGCTTATATGTTTACTTACAGTTTGATCAGCGAGTGCAGAGAGACAAAGGCATCTGGGTGAATCCACTCAATGATGTTCCAGCTCAGATCACTAGCAGAGAATAGAGAACCTGAATTGAGTTGAACTGAACAGGACTGAAAATATGGATAAACTCTTTTCTTAAACTCTCTCTTTTGCCACTAGATGTCAGTATTGAGTTGTAAATGTGGTATGTAGCTCCAGGCAATGCATTTCCAAGAAAATTCTGTGAAAAGTGTAGGTGAGAACCTATAATTAGGACAGAGTTTGACTTACAGAGCTCGTAGAGAGGTGAGCTGCTGGAACGTGCTTGACTCTATCCTTTTGATTTGGTTATGCTGTAGTCCTCTAAGGAGAAAAAAGTATATACACTCCATGTAAGTACACTCTACATACACTATACATAGTGGCAGGCTGGGGGGTTAAAGTACTCACATTTCCTGTAGTGCAGAGCAGTGGTAAAAGCTGGGCAGATCCTCGATTTGGTTGTAAGACAGCTCCCTACAACACACACACACACACACATAAAACAGAATGACCAGCTGTGGATTTATTGCGTGGGAAATGATGGGGGTGACAGCATTATTCGAGTCTTTGGGGTTGAAAAGTCAATTCTGTGAGCAAGGCAATAGAAGGACAATGATTTGGCGGGTGGTTGGATTTCATGGCATTGTAACTGTACAAATAATTGCTTGAGGGTACAGCTCCCCACATTTTGGGTTTTGTGTAGAAGTTTTTCTACCTCTGTACATGTGCATGTGTGTGAGTGTGTTTTTAGTTTGCATGTGTGTACTCACAGCACTCTGAGGTGAGGCAGCTGCTCACACAGATCCTGAGGGAGAGCTGAGAGACCAGCCCTGGTTAACGTCCTGCAGAGAGAGAGAAAGAGAGAAGAGTGAAGAGTGTGTACAAGTCCTCTGATCATTGTTGAGGTGCAGGCAAGCGAAAGGATCCCCCTGTCCTGTGACTCTAACTTGGTCAGACAGGGGCTCTGTAAGTTGGCAAAACCTGTCAGTGGCTGGCATGACAAGCCGACACCAACACCCCTCTGTCTAACCCTCTCGATCCCTTCTTTGTTTCTCCTGGCCATTCTTTTTCTCTATTTTTCTCCCTCTTGTGTCTTTCAGTCTGCTCCTCTTCTTTCTCAACTCTCCCAGGACTTTAACTCTGCCCTCAACCTCAGTGTCAGTGTGGTGAAGCCTCCCTAGAAGAGTGTGTCTGTGTGTTTTTGTGCGTTGGTACTGTGTGTGTGTCTGGGATAAGGGAGACACTCACAATATTTCCAGGCTGGTGGTTCCTTTCAGATCGGGAAACTCTCGGATCTGGGTTGCTCCGTTGAGGGAACTGCAGATGGACAGGGAGGAACGTGTCAGAATGAACTCACACACACACACACACACACACACACACACACACACACACACACACACACATTTCCACACATACACACAGGCCTTGTCTAACAGCTCATTTCAGCCATCATGCTTGCCTCCAACATCAACACAAGCTGTTTTGGCTGTCTCACAAGACATCATAAGTCACACCATTCAACATGCTCTTACAACACACACTCTCTTACCACATCAGCACACTGCGCAGCAATAAGCTAACACAACATCATTCAGTAGGCCATTACACATGTCCACTCAACTCTCACTGCTAGGGACAGAGAATGATTTAAACAGTGTTTGGGCTAACTCACTGGAATGGTTTGTACTGACCGCATACTTACAGTGTGTGCAGCTTAGGTAAGAACTGGAAAGCAGATTTTCCCACAAACTGGATGGGGTTCTCATAGAAATGACTGAAAGGAAGAAAAGAATGCTTAGCATATTTTCATTAATTTGTTTTTGCAAGAGACAGCTAAGGATGAAAACATATGCATTTTTGATATTAATTTTGTATCCAATATCTTTCCCACGTATAATGACCAATAACAGTATCAACATGATTTTTTGTCAAAATCAAGTACAAATGCAGGTATAAAACCAGTTCTGCTTTTCAGACGGGTATTTTTGCTCTGTTGCTAATTTTACAGCTGTATTAAGTGACACAAAACGGTCATATACATGCCAAATTTCACAATCAGCCAAATATCATCAGTAAAAATACTTTTTGGACCAATATTGATGTTATTTTTTAAAGCTGATATCAGTCAGTACCGGCCCATGTGAGAACAGCACTGTTCTTGATGATGACATACATACATCACATCTGTGGGTGCGTGCCTATGTATTATGCTCACATGGTCTGCAGTTGAGGGTTTCCCACAAAGGCTCTCTCAGGGATGGCTTTGATATTGTTGTTATGGAAGCCTCTGCAAATATAAACACATAAAGTGATTCAGACACATCAATATGTTTTTGATTTTGTCAGTGTGTGTATTGTGTGAAAGAGGTGGAGGAGAAAGAGGGTGTGTTTGCGAACGAGAGAGGCAAATCATATGTCCTCATGTCGCACCTGTCGCTGCACAGCTGAAAAACATTTTAGGATACATGAGATGTAAACACACACACACACTGTATCTGTGACACACATACACGCTGCTGAACATCTGCTGAAGTGGAGGGAAATCATATTTAGCGCGCGTGAGTGTGCATGTGTGTGTGTGGACGTGCAGTTGAGCGGGTGTGTGGGGGTGTAGCCAGCACCTGTTTAGGGTGAGAGAGATTGTATCCGAGTGCCACATTAAAATCACTTAACGGGATTATTTGGGATAATGCAACCACGATAGTCATGCCGGGCAGGTGTGTGTGTGTATACTCACAGTTCCTGAAGCTTAGTCAGTGTCCTGATGGCCACAGGGAACTCCTGCAGATCATTATAGTTTAAATCCCTGAGAGAAAGTGAGAGAGAGCGGGGCAGACAAAGATATAGAGTGACAGAAACAGAGGGAGATGAAGAGACACACTCTGATGACTAAATAATGTATTGAAACACATTCAAACTTCCCTGCAAAAGAAATTATGATTTACCCGTATCTGATGTTTTTTGTATATGTGTGTGCATTGTGTGTGTGTGTGTGTGTGTGTGTGTCTGTGTGTCTGTGTGTGTGACTGAGTGTATTTATGCACAGCATTTCGCTGTCCTTTCTGAGGGGCTGACAGCTGGAGAGTGTGAAGTCTTGATTTGACCCTTGATCTTTGCTGCTCTGACCTGATTATTATGGTCTGTCTCCTATTAGTTTCTCAGGAAGCACTGAGTTGTCACGGCAACAAGCTGCACCAAAACAACCGTTGCTATGGTTGACACAGCTCATGTACAGGTGGCAGGGAAAAGGGTTTTATCTCTTGAGTATATATGTGTTTCTGTGCATGTGCGTGTGTATGTGAGTTTATGTGCTTCATATGCTTGTGGACATTTAGGGAGTGTGTCTGTGCACGTGTGTGTTTGAGTATGAGGCAATGTTGAAGTATTTGTCTGTCTGTTTATGCCCTGTCTTGTCCGCATATGCCGTTGTATTTTTCAAACAGTTCTTTTCTGACAACTCATCATAGTAATGATTTTATAATACACACAGTGGAGTTGTGTGTGTGTGTGTGTGTGTGTGTGTGTGGGGGGGGGGGGGGGGGGGGTTGGTGGCAATGCAGATGGCCTCTCCTATTTCTCATAAGCAAGGCCACTGAGAGATTAACTCCTCATACCAGCACAATCACCACGTCAATGACACCTGTCATCCTATCCCGCTGAATCATCTCTCTCTCCTCACCACCTAGGGTCCAAACACTTTAACACACACTATTCTGGTCCGGAGAGCTCCATCCCTCCTTTTCTCATTCTCTCGCCTCCCTTCATCCCCCTCATCATCTTTCTCCAGACTTACACCCTGTTCCCTCACATTTCCCAGTATGGATAATGGCTTTTAAATAGAGTGTTAAGCTGGCCGGACACGGACACACGCCTGCAAGAGTACAGGCAGAAGTGTGCGTGTACTTTCACGTATGCACACACATGCATATGCCCACACACACACAATCATAAAAAGGAACACATAATTTTTTACACTTCAGCAGGCCGTTAAACAACATGTGTCAAAAATGGCGTGTTCACTAGACCACCATGAATTTTTGCAGCAGTAGACATGATTGCCCCCCTCACCCCCCTTTCTGTCTGTCTGTCTCTCTCTCTTTCTCTCTCTCTCTCTCTATGAAAAGACTGATCTTTTTTTTTTTTTTTTTTTTTTTTTTGCTGGGACCATACACGCATGGGCTTAAGATCAAGGTATCACGGCTACAGCACGTACGCTCAAACAGCTCTCTTAGTCATGCTGAGCCGTATTTGACCTCAGCCCCAGCTCAGCAGTTACTCTTACAAAACACAGAGGAATCTGTTGATGTTACTTCAAGCCAATCAAAGGGGAACTTTCCATCCTTCCATTTTCATTCCAATCCTTCATTTGGTGGCTGCGGTTTTTATGCAACCTTAAAACACCTGCTGGAATAGCTAGGGTATTAATCATAATGACTTTATGATTTAGCACTACATGTCTTGATTCATTATTTTGGGGGCACACTAGAAATACAGTTTATGGTGTATAAATAGAGATCAGATAATCCAAGCCGCACCAAACACACGGATACAAAAAGAAACTTGGTTGTACTTATGCCCATAACATAAGTGAGCGAGTTCAAGGCTGTCACTGTGTCTTATTACTTTTTTGAGATTGTATTACAGCTGATTCGCCGTTTATCTTCAGGGTTATTGTAAGGCAATGTGATTAGTCTAAACACTAGCATACTGATTAGCTGTTGATAGTTGATGATACTTTCTCATCATGTCATCATGATAACTGGGTCAGTGTTTGGGGAAACAGAACAGGTAGTCATTTAACTAATGAAATCAACTTAACTCTGTGTGTGTGTGTGTGTGTGTGTGTGTGTGTGTGTGTGTGCGTGCGCATGTGAGTGAGTGAGAGAAAGAGATACTCACAGTGTCTCCAGACTATGTAGACCCTCAAAGCTTCTCTCACCCATGCTCTGGATCTGGTTGTTATGGAGATGACTGCATAAAGGCCACAAACATTTTTCAAGAAATCAAAAATGACTTTCTGAAAAAAATATTTCCACACTACAATCATCACTGCTCCGTTTTCAGTCATCGGAACAAATTATTTCTCGGGTAAACTGAGAAACCCAAATCCAGCTCCAAACAAAGAACTCTGGAACCGAAAACTCCCCCCCACATGAAACATTTCTAAATGGTGTGTAAACAGTTCTAATAATAATAAACTTAATTTATATAGCACCTTTCTTACAAAGTCACAAAGTAACAAAACAAGCAACAGCAGAGAAAAAACAATAAACTGTAACCTCAGGATAAAATTAGACCTCAGGAATCATTAAAATGGAATAAAAGATCATTTAAAAAGAAAACAAGATCACAAGTAAACCCGCAAGATTATAACTTCAAACACTCTCAAATGCTTTCTTAAAAAAGCATGTTTTAAGAAGGGATTTACAAGAAGCAACAGAATTAGCAAACCTTGAATACATGACACACTATAACTTAATACTATGCACATACAAGGATAACTGTAAGATGCATAAACGGTGAATTAACAATTTTCATAGAGCACTGTTTGCTATGATCTCCAAAATTATCAGTTCACTATTTGTAAATGTTAATGTTATCCTTTTATGTGCTTACCATTCTGTTACAGTGTGTTAGTTATTTTTTTTACTCTTGTCTATAAATGCTTAAATGGCGGTGGCGTTAAAATAAAGTGCTACCAGCTCAACAAACTAAACTAAATGCCACTCACAGGACGACGAGGGCGGAGAGGTTGGTGAAGGCGTGATCTGGGATGTGCGTGATCTGGTTGAGGGCCAGAGTCATGGCCTGGAGCGAGGGCAGAGAGTCCAGGGCCGTCACTGGAATCTCTGTTAGGGAGTTGTCATCCAGCCACAGGTGTCTGAGGGACCGAACGCCACGAAAGGCCCCAGCCGGGACCTCAGACAGCAGGTTAGCGTCGAGACGCCTGGCGGGGGGGGGAGGAGGAATTAGGCTTAGCAAGGTAATCACAAAATTCAGGTACAGTATGTGCGTGTCTCAGCGGCTGTGTGTCGTGGCAGTGAAGCGCTTTAGCTAACAGGAAAGTTATTATGAGAATTACACGTCCTTTATTCTCCTCCTTTCATCTTCGCTGCC